>NC_057799.1:211868218-212117658 GCF_018294505.1 Triticum aestivum
CATTCTCCTAATGATGTGATCCTGTTATCAATGACATCCAATGTCCATAGTCAGGAAACCATGACTATCTGTTGATCAACGAGCTAGTCAACTAGAGGCTTACTAGGGACACGTTGTGGTCTATGTATTCACACATGCATTACGATTTCCGGATAACACAATTATAGCATGAACAATAGACAATTACCATGAACAAAGAAATATAATAATAACCATTTATTATTGCCTCTAGGGTATATTTCCAACATATCCACCACTAGGCCTAATCTTATCTGCAAAAGGAGAAAACGTGTTGGTGCCTACATGCAGTTTTGAACATTAGTACATGCCTATTTGGTTTGCATGATTTGTAAAATGCACTAACATGCCATCTTCGATCTGACATGATTAACATGGGCATTTGATTACATTCTAGAAAAGTAGCCTTCTTCACAAGAGGTTGGAGTGGATGAAAGGTTCCCTAAGAAAACTAGTATAGATAAATCCAAAGGAGAAATGCTTATTGATTGTAACCATATGGATCAAGCAACCAATATGGGGGGGCATCTATGTACTGAAATCCTCCAAAAGAATACTTCAGAAATCGTAGTACATTGTCATTGTAAACTTGGAAAAAGGTGTCACAAATTGAACTCCCTTATGGTTAACATTTAACAGGAAAGGAACATCACCTCGATATATAGCTTCTCTAGGCAAGGAAAGCATCTCAGGAAACTGACAACTTGCTCGAGGTTGGGGCCGATAGATTCTAGTGCCAAGACCTTCACTGTGCACAGTTTCGGGGTCAAGCTTGCCGGAATCATTTTCTAAATGACACACGAACAAACATCTTCAAAATTAGAAAATAATGTTAATTTGTAGAAGGAGAGGTAGAAGGCGGCTGTTGTACCTGAACGGGTGTGGATCCAATAACAAGTTTGGAGTATTTGTCAGACGAGTAGCCCACCACTGTCAATTTCGGCGCAGAAATGACATTTATTCTTGTTGGACCTTCTTGATCAACTACAAGTAATCTCTCAAGTGCAAGTGTGTCCTCAATGACCATACCATGGTACACATCTTGTGATGTCTTCCTACCGCACCAGCAACACACATAAATAGTCCGGAGAGTCATGGAGGTGATGTGGAAGGTACTCAACCCACTGATCGCCTAAAGACAAAGGTACTCGAGTGCAGTACAGCCATGGAGCAGGCGCTCCATGTCACCGTTTGAGAGGCAGACGACGACGAGCTCGAGGTGCTTCACTCGTGGTAGAATAAGAGCGGGAGCGTCATTAAGGGGGATGGAAGTTCCTGAACTTGGCGACACGCAGCATGGGCGCGAGGCGGAATGCGGACATTGGCAGTGACCGCATATGCCCATCATCAAAAGTGAACTCCTCGAGCTGATCTAGGGTGGGGGATCAAAACCACTTGTCAAGCTTGGCTCGGTCCTTGTCGTTGGAACGGAACTTGCCCATTCTAAGGCCTCTAGTTGGGCCAAGGTGACTGTCGAGGATCTTGGAGAACACATCCAAGCTTTTGCGATAGCCATGGCAGAGCTCGTGGGCGTCGATGAGGTTGAGAGGGCTGGAGTTCCATAGGGAGGGCCACCATCGGGAAAGGACGGTTGTCCTTGCCCCATATTTGATTGGGAGGAGGGAGATGATGACTGTCAACATATCACCGGGGAGGCTGGTGATGAAGTCTAGGCCTGCTGGAGTCGCTTGCGGTTCTAGCCCGCCCCGCCTCCGCTTGTTGGCAGCCCCGTTGTCCACCTCCAGAGTCTCCTTGTCAGCAGCGCATTCTGATAGAAATGGGAGTACATGGAATATTTAGTTAAAACAGGCAATAGAAAAGTGTATTGGTAACTAGAAGTTATTAGGTAGGAATATAGTAAGAAAAGGGAATAACAGTTGGTTGCTTAAATACTACACAATTCATTTGATATTGCTGGGTAAGTCAACATGCAAATAGTTGAAAAGAAAACTTACTTCGAACAAAGTCTGGACGGATGATATCATCGGGGAAGTTGCCATATATCTCATTACCAGGCCCTTTTATGTGCAGTGCAATTCTAGTGCCAGTTCTTAGTTCATAAAACATAGAAATTTCTATCCAAAAGCCAGTGCCAAAATAGGAGTCACCACGTTCATCAAGTCTTACAGTAGCAACGATTGTAAATCCATGGTTTGTGTGCAGTATGACATCCCTACAGTCTTGATTTATGTAAAGGGAAAGATTGTGCACAACAGATTCTATTGCATAGCAAGGGACGAGCTGTAGAAGATGGTAGGATTGTTAAAGAAAATATGGTAACATGCAAATATGGGCCCAAATTGAAAGAACTGTACAACAGTCGAAATCAAAGGACAAAAATCTATAATTAAACAGATAGGATAAACATGATTTCATGGAAATATGAGAGTAATCGAAAGAACAATACATCATTAATTTGCCTAATATAGAAAGAAGAGGGGAAAAATCCCCTTTGACGTATATGGTGCATGTGGCACCTTTTATCCAAATGTAGTAATATTTAGAATATGTTTAGGTAAGTAGGCCATGCCAGCCGATTTAGGGTGAGATTGAACATACCGCGCGCATCCTCAAGTCATCTGGTACGGTGAGATGGAATGTCTGGAGGAGGCTGCAAGGTCCTGATGTGTCTGCGCACTGTACACTCTTTGAACGGAAGAAAACCCTCAAATCAGCTTGAATAAAAATTAATTCACAGCGATTTCGGCCGGGTGATTAAAGGAGGCAGATGAACTGGGATAAGAGATGAGATAATATCTCATTAAATTAGTTACCTTGTTTTCCATGAGAAAGAACCCTCAGTACGGCAGATTCCCGAACTGAGCGGAGCTGGGTCGACCGTGAGCAGCATCGAGAAAGTCGATGGCGATAGGCGGCGGCAAGCGGAAGTGGCGAAATGCGGTGGACTTTGCTGGCAGCCTGGCGGCGGTGGCAGGCGTTGAGCTAAGTGGTTACCGCCGCGATAGGTGGTCCCATGCATAGACGTGGAGGAGCTTGTGCAGGTGTGAATGGGGACCGGAGGGGGGTGGTGGGCGAGGTGAGAGTTTTTGTGATGTGGGGATGGTGAGGGTTTCCTTTTTTTTGAATTGTGTGGTGAGGGTTTTCTGTCCCACAAAGAATTTTGGAGGCAACGGTTTGCTAGAGCCAACCGTGTGTGATTGACGCAACAGGCAAAATGAAAGTCATTGCACACGGTTCCAATTTTGGGAACCGTGTGTGATTGACGTACTACCTCCGTCCTGGTTTATTGGTCCCCTTTGTAATTTTTACCAAATTTTGACCAAATATTTAACTAAGAAATGTTTATGCCTGTCACCAAAAATTATATCATTGAACACTATGCTCAAATACCCATCCAATGATATAATTTTTGCTGACCTGCACTAACATTTTGTCAGTTAAACCTTTGGTCAAAATTTAACACAAATTACAAAGGGGACCAATAAACCAAGACGGAGGTAGATTCCATCAACCGAACTGATTACATCCATATCCCACGGTTAGACATAAGTAAAGATAGATTAAACATAATCAGACATAGATACTAAGCGTACACGTACACAAGCATAGTCCAACCGTAAGTACATCGTTCAATCGTCATTAAGCATACTCAAGCGTACATAGTTCGATCCCACATCTCATCTCTCATGCTGGCACGATCCTGAAGCTTCTCCAGGTACTCGGCGTATGCACCGTGTGCCACCCCGCGAGAATACTTCTGCTTGAAGGAGCCAACGGCCCGTCCTCTTACATGCGCCAGAACACTTAGATACGCGTCAAGATGCTTGTGGTTGCAAAATGGGCATCGATAGCGTCGTTCCAGGTCCTAATACGCCTGTTATGCATTCCCGCATAAAGCTCCCTCAGGATTTGCCTCTTGTACCTCCTCTGGCCATCTTCATCCTCGCTGTCCACATCGTCAGACATCACCTATACAAATAGTAAAACAAATTTGGCATCAAATCAATGATTACATGCCGTGAAGTAGGATTAGGAATTTATGGCTATTTATTTATACATATCCAGAGATTATGGTTCGATTTTTAAGCACAGTCGTCCATGTACAGACCAATCTTGAAGAAAATAATGGCACAAACATATGTTGGTCATTCAAAATCAACTGTCAAGTCCTGGCTAGGAATTATTAGCAAGAACACTAACAATCAATACACTACACGGATCTAACGAAACTTACTCAGATTTCATGGATTGGGAGAACATACCCATAGGATTTCTATTCCAAAATGGGGGAGGCAGGAGTAACCAGAGAAACCCTATGATCTATTTGACACATAAAAGGGTATAGATGACTAACCAGCTGTTCGTCGTTGTTGGAGTCGTCGCCAGAGTGGTCGTCGGAGTCGTCGCCGGGGTCACCACCAGAGTCGGTGTGGAACTCCGCCTCCGGCTGTGGAAGCTCGACGATGTCAGGGTTCAGCGATAACTCGCCGTCGGTGACGGCAACCTCTGTCTCCATCTCCATGCCGTGCTACGGTGCTTTAGCAGCCCCGGCGTCGCCAGTCCCTCCGATGGGGCACTTCGGCGGCATCCTCATACACTGACGGCTTTGAGGACTGAGAGTGGCGTCGAGGATGCAAGTGGAGAGAGAGGATTGTGTGTGTGGCGAGGATGGGT
Source organism: Triticum aestivum (assembly GCF_018294505.1). Taxonomy (NCBI): domain Eukaryota; kingdom Viridiplantae; phylum Streptophyta; class Magnoliopsida; order Poales; family Poaceae; genus Triticum; species Triticum aestivum. The sequence continues at coordinate 211,872,872 of NC_057799.1, forward strand.
GGTGCGGCCGCTCGGGCGCACCATTAATATGGAGTAGTGGGAGAGACACGGGCGGCGGTGAAACCGATGGCTCGCCTCCCGGTGAGCATGCGCATCGGATTGCTGGCATGCCTACCAAAGTTTCACACAGCTACTTGCACGCCTCCCGATGACACTACGCAGCGAGCACGCCTCCGTCAATTCACACACCTGCACGCACGCCTCCCGGTCTGCCTACACGGCGGACTCCTTGCATGCGTCCCGTCAACTCACGCCTGCTCGCACGGCACACGGGTCGCGCAGCGGCACATATATTGTATTTCTATGTGGATGATTAATGCTGCCGCTTTATTGCTTAACCGAAGCATGGCACGTATCCATTGTTGGTCTAATGCTCACGGTTCAAATAAATAATCTGTTTGGGATATTGGTTCCCAATTATTAATAATCTCCCGTTTATAATTAGATAAAGATTACATCAAAACTGGTCTCAAATTTTACAAAAAAGTACAATGCCACTTTGTATTGGTGTCCATATGACAACATGATAAGTTTCATGAACTTCAAATAAGTTTTGGATGTACTAGAATTTAAAAATCAAGATTCTCAATGTTTGAAATTTGTTGCACGGGGAGTAAACATGCACCCAGTGAGACACATGTGTTTTTGCAATCCATTTAGGTGCACTATCACGTGTGCATGTAGCTCAAATTTGATTTTTGCAAATTATACCCGTAGAAAATCAATCAATTAATGTACTAAAACTCTTAAAGATCTCTGTTTTTCGAAATTAAAACGTCCCTCCTTTGGTAACATATGTTCACTGCGGGATAATTAATTTAACATGCATCATAGTTGTGGTGGATTCCCGGTGTGTGTGTGGGTGTGTGCGTCTGGGGGTGGCGGTTGGCTCGTAGTACACTACGAGTTGTGAGCCACCATGTGGGTTGGCTATTTTGTTAGGCAGGCCGGTGCCACATCAGAGTCGTGACTTCGTTATTTAAAACATTACACAACCCTTTCATACATACATGTTTTGGCCACATGCAGTCGATGGTTGTCCTACACGACACTCGATACTCACGTGTGTGTGGGCCCGCGAGGTCGTCGTCCATCACTTTGACGAACAGCCGACAGTGAGGTTAATTTGACCAGCAAGGTAGAATCTTTTTTGTTTGTGTTATGGTGGTATATAGTATGCATTGAAGAGTTGGGAGGGGACTAGCATATATACTATACGTACGCGTCCTTGAACAAGTACACCTCACTCTGTGTTGGGACTTTTCGGTTTCCGAGGCACGTGCCACATCAAAATTGTGAAATTGGCTATTCAAACATCACACAACACCTCTCTGGGCCACATGCATGCACGCGATGGTTATCCTAGCTAGGACACTCACGTATGACGCTTCCATCTATGGGCCCACGAGGCCATCATTGATGCATGCATGCATCACTTTGACCTACATTGGGAAATGTTAATTAATTTCACCATTGATGATGATTCGTTTGGGTTGTACATGTTATGGTAGGAGCATATAGTATGCGTCGAAGAGGGGGGAAGGGGACCATCATATGTAGTACGCTTCATGAACCTTGCTCTGTGTGGGTGCATGGTTTACGGTTTTTGAGGCATGTGGCACATCAAAGTTGTGCATTTTGGGTATTCAACATATATATGTTTGGTCCATCATGAACCGATCTCGTCTGTGTGGGGAGTGTGTGATTTTCAACGCACGCGCCACGTCAATGTTGTGAAATGGTATTCAAACATGCATGCACGCATCACCTCCATACATATGCATGTAGTGGTTGCCTTTGAACGGTACACTCCCTCGCGTGGTTATCGGCAACAAGACTATATATTGATGGGCCTGCGTGGACATCTATGATCACCTTGACCGACAACAGGATAGGTTACCATGGCAGATTCTTCATTTCGTTCGTGTTATCATAGTATAGGTCATGGTGAGATTCAGACCTAATTAAGATTGAGCGCATATACTATGCATGCATGCATGCATGAATCCCCGTCGTTGGCTTGAAGTGTGGTGTAACATACATATGCATCGTCAATCTAAACATCACTCAATGTGGGGATTTCTAGTTTGAAAACACGGTGGCACATCAAAGTTGTTCCATTGTGTACTGAAAAACACACCTCTCCATACAAATGTTGGGCCACACGCATGTAGTGGTTGTCTTCGGGGACTAGCTACTTGCGTGATTATTGGCGAGCTAGCCCATCTCCGGGGACGCATGGACGGCCATCACTTTGACCAAGAACAAGAGAGAGGTTATATGACCAAGGTGGATGATTCTTGGTCCGTTTTATGATCCATCTTGGTGAGATATGCGTCTCTGGCCCGCCGACTGAAAGTGTGTGTGTGTGGGGGGGGGGGCTGATACTTTGCACTTTGCTAGGTGAACCTCAGTTGGGAGGGGGGCATGCATTCATAGCTTAGGATTCCCTTCGTGCCGACACGAGGGGGGGCTGCTAGCTACTTTGCACTTTGCTAGGTGAACCTCGGTGGGGAGGGGGCATGCATTCATAGCTTAGGATTCCCTTTGTGCTCACACGAGGGAGGGGGGGGGGGCTGCTAGCTACTTCGCACTTTGCTAGGTGAACCTCGGTTGGGGGGGGCATGCATTCATAGCTTAGGATTCCCTTCGTGCCGGCACGAGGGGGGGCTGCTAGCTACTTCGCACTTTGCTAGGTGTAGCTCGGTTGGGGGGGCATGCATTCATAGCTTAGGATTCCCTTCGTGCCGACAAGAGGGAGGGGGGCTGCTAGCTACTTTGCACTTTGCTAGGTGAACCTCGGTTGGGGGGCATGCATTCATAGCTTAGGATTCCCTTCGTGCCGACACGTGGGAGGGGGGCTGCTAGCTACTTCGCACTTTGCTAGGTGAACCTCGGTTGGGGGGAGGGGGCATGCATTCATAGCTTAGGATTCCCTTCGTGCCGACACGAGTGGGGGGGGGGGCTGGGGGCAAGCAATACCATGTGCTTTGCAAGATAGGTGCCACATCAAAGTTGCATTTGGTATTTGAAATTTAAACCACCCTTTTCATACATAAATTTGGTCCACATGCAAGTGTGTTCGTGTTCTGACCCTCTCCCGCGTCATTTTTCGCCAAATTTATGAACATTAGACAAGTTGGATGATGCAACAGACACAGTTCACTCAAACAAACTGTGTGCATTGGGCTCCAGGAGGCATCCCCTCTCAAAAATATCTACCCGCCTGCAGCTTTTTTCTGTTTGATAACACACGGTTATTGTGTTTCGACCGTGTGTGATGTTTCTTGTTCCCAATCCCGCCTGCATCCCTCGGAAATATCTACCCGCCTCAAGGGTTTTTCTGTTTCATAACACACGATTGTTATCTCCGGACCGTGTGCGATGCACCATCATCAAAAATTTTAATAGCCCCGACATTTCACTCCCACGTTTGACTCCTGTGTAGTAAAATTTTCAGTACCCGCGTCATTTCCTCAAACACACCCCCCGCCCCCTCCACACACACACACACACAAAAACCTCCTCGGGCGTGCGTGCACACACACACCCCTTCCTCGCTTGAAACCCTAGCAAGGTCCCCGCTGCTGCCGCAAGGCCTCCATTGTCAACATCTGCCGGTTTGCCCGTGCGGCTTACCCACCGATCTCCATACCCAGGCCGCCCTGAGTTTCTTAGATGACGCCTGCCAAACGCCCCCTTTCCCATAGCTCCCCATCCCCATCCCCATCCCCCACTCCAGAGCGTTGCAGCCTAAGCCTGGCTACGCTTCCCGTGGAGCTCGAGGAGAGACTGGCCCAAAAGAAGTGTATCGCGGTCTCTTCGCCCGACGTCGCCGAGGAAACTGACGACCATTACTGGCGGCAGGCACTCAAGCAGTGGGCTAGAGTACGCGGGCATGTCTCAGCTGCCGGCTACGACATCGAGGTCATCGACAGCGACGGCCTGAGGCGGGCTATGTCACAGGTTAAGTGGCCCACCCCAACCCCTCGGGTTCAACCGCCGTCGATCTCATCCATGGCCCCGCCGCTGATCTCCTCTGGCTCGTGTCATCAATTTGCCGTCCTACATGGCCATCGAGCCCCTTTTGTCATTTCTGAAGGATACATTCTGCGACGCTGGCTTGGGATCCACAGCTTCCAAGTCAGACCTCATCGACGGCGACCACGAGGAGGGCACCCTCTCCGGCTCTTCCAAGTGGAAAGAGCCCATCTGCTCTTCCAAGGGGAAAGCGCCCATCTGCGACATCAGGGAGGGCACCCTACAGCCGTGCTCTTCCAAGGGGAAGGAGCCTATCTGCGACAACATGGAGCGCATCCAGGGTCCATGCTCTTCCCACGGGAATGAGCCCATCTGTGAAAAGTGAGGAAACCCATGATTTGTTTTGCCGTGCCTCTTCACAGGGGGAAACTGTTGGGTAACGTAGCAGAAATTCAAAATTTTCTACACATCACCAAGATCAATCTATGGAGTCATCTAGAAACGAGAGAGAGGAGTGCATCTTCATACCCTTGTAGATCGCGAGCGGAAGCATTCAAGAGAACGGGGTTGATGGAGTCGTACTCGTCGTGATCCAAATCACCGATGATCCTAGCGCCGAACAGACGGCACCTCCGCGTTCAACACACGTACGGAGCAGCGATGTCTCCTCCTTCTTGATCCAGCAAGGGGGAAGGAGAGGTTGATGGAGATCCAGCAGCACGACGACGTGGTGGTGGAAGTAGCGGGATTCCAACAGGGCTTCGCCAAGCGCTGCGGGAGGAGGGAGATGTGTCACGGGAGGGAGAGGGAGGCGCCAGGGCTTAGGGTATTGCTGCCCTCCCTTCCCTCCACTATATATAGGGCCAAGGGAGAGGGGGGGGGGGCGCAGCCTTGGCCCTTCCTCCAAGGAAGGGTGCGGCCAGGGAGGAGTCCATCCTCCCCAAGGCACCTAGGAGGTGCCTTCCCCCTTTAGGACCCTCCCTTTCCCTTATCTCTTGGCGCATGGGCCTCTTGGGGCTGGTACCCTTGGCCCATATAGGCCAAGGCGCACACCTCTACAGCCCATGTGCCCCCCCGGGGCAGGTGGACCCCCTTGGTGGACCCCCGGACCCCTTTCGGCACTCCCGGTACAATACCGATAATGCGCGAAACTTTTCCGGCGACCAAAACAAGACTTCCCATATATAAATCTTTACCTCCGGACCATTCCGGAACTCCTCGTGATGTCCGGGATCTCATCCGGGACTCCGAACAACTTTCGGGTTACCACATACTAATATCTCTACAACCCTAGCGTCACCGAACCTTAAGTGTGTGGACCCTACGGGTTCGGGAGACACGCAGACATGACCGAGACGACTCTCCGGTCAATAACCAACAGCGGGATCTGGATACCCATGTTGGCTCCCACATGTTCCACGATGATCTCATCGGATGAACCACGATGTTGAGGATTCAATCGATCCCGTATACAATTCCCTTTGTCTATCGGTATGTTACTTGCCCGAGATTCGATCGTCGGTATCCCAATACCTCGTTCAATCTCATTACCGACAAGTCACTTTACTCGTACCGTAACGCATGATCCCGTGGCTAACTCATTAGTCACATTGAGCTCATTATGATGATGCATTACCGAGTGGGCCCAGAGATACCTCTCCGTCATACGGAGTGACAAATCCCAGTCTCGATTCGTGCCAACCCAACAGACACTTTCGGAGATACCTGTAGTGCACCTTTATAGCCACCCAGTTACGTTGTGACGTTTGGTACACCCAAAGCATTCCTACGGTATCCAGGAGTTGCACAATCTCATGGTCTAAGGAAATGATACTTGACATTAGAAAATCTCTAGCAAACGAACTACACGATCTTGTGCTATGCTTAGGATTGGGTCTTGTCCATCACATCATTCTCCCAATGATGTGATCCCGTTATCAACGACATTCGATGTCCATGGCGAGGAAACCATGACCATCTATTGATCAACGAGCTAGTCAACTAGAGGCTTACTAGGGACATGTTGTGGTCTATGTATTCACACATGTATTACGGTTTCCAGTTAATACAATTATAGCATGAACAATAGACAATTATCATGAACAAGGAAATATAATAATAACTATTTTATTATTGCCTCTAGGGCATATTTCCAACAGTCTCCCACTTGCACTAGAGTCAATAATCTAGTTCACATCACCATGTGATTAACACTCAAAGTTCACTAGAGTCAATAATCTAGTCCACATCACCATGTGATTAACACTCAATGAGTTCTAGGGTTTGATCATGTTATGCTTATGAGAGAGGTTTTAGTCAACGGGTCTGCAACATTCAGATCCGTGTGTGCTTTACAAATCTCTATGTCATCTTGTAGATGTAGCTACCACGCGCTACTTGGAGCTATTCCAAATAACTGCTCTATTATACGAATCCGGTTTACTACTTAGAGTCATCCGGATTAGTGTCAAAGTTTGCATCGACGTAACCCTTTACGACGAACTCTTTTACCACCTCCATAATCGAGAAAATTCCTTAGTCCACCAGTTACTAAGGATAAGTTCGACCGCTGTCATGTGATCCATTCCTGGATCACTCTTGTACCCCTTGACTGACTCATGGCAAGGCACACTTCAGGTGCGGTACACAACATAGCATACTGAAGAGCCTACGTCTTAAGCATAGGGGACGACCTTCGTCCTTTCTCTCTCATCTGCCGTGATCAGGTCTCGAGTCTTACTCAATACTCACACCTTGTAACACAGCCAAGAACTCCTTCTTTGCTGATTTATTTTGAACTCCTTCAAAATCTTGTCATGGTATGTATTCATTTGAAAGTACTATTAAGCGTTTTTGATCTATCCTTATAGATCTTGATGCTCAATGTTCAAGTAGCTTAATCCAGGTTTTCCATTGAAAAACACTTTTCAAATAACCCTTGATGCTTTCCAGAAATTCTACATCATTTCTGATCAACAATATGTTAACAACATATACTCATCAAAAATTCTATAGTGCTCCCACTCACTTCTTTGGAAATACAAGTTTCTCATGAACCTTGTATAAACCCAAAATCTTTGATCATCTCATCAAAGCGTTCATTCCAACTCCGAGATGCTTACTCCAATCCTTAGAGGGATTGCTGGAGCTTTGCATACTTGTTAGCATCTTTCAGGATTGACAAAACCTTCTGGTTGTATCACATACAACCTTTCCTCAAGAAAATCGTCGAGGAAACAATGTTTTGACATCCTATCTGCAAGATTTCATAAATAATGCAGTAACTGCTAATATAATTCTAACAGACTCTTAGCATCGCTACGAGTGAGAAAGTCTCATCGCAGTCAACTCCTTGAACTTGTCGGAAAACATCTTAACGACAAGTCGAGCTTTCTTAATGGTGACACTTACCATCATTGTCCGTCTTCCTTTTAAAATCCATCTGCACCCAACAGCCTTACGACCATCAAGTAGTTCTTCCAAAGTCTATACTTTGTTTTTATACATGGATCCTCTCTCGGATTTTATGGCCTCAAGCCATTGGTCGGAATCCGGGCCCACCATCGCTTCTCCACAGCTCATAGGTTCATCGTTGTCCAACAACATGACTTCCAAGACAGGATTACGTACCACTCTGAAGTAGTACGCATCCTTGTCATCCTATGAGGTTTGGTAGTGACTTGATCTGAAGTTTCATGATCACCATCATAAGCTTCCACTTCAATTGGTATAGGTGCCACAGGAACAACTTCCCGTGCCCTGCTACCCACTAGTTGAAGTGACGGTTCAATAACCTCATCAAGTCTCCACCATCCTCCCACTCAATTCTTTCGAGAAAAACTTTTCCTCGAGAAAGGACCCATTTCTAGAAACAATCACTTTTGCTTCCAGATCTGAAATAGGAGGTATACCCAACTGTTTTGGGTATTCTATGAAGATGCATTTATCCACTTTGGGTTCGAGCTTATCAGCCTGAAACTTTTTCACATAAGCGTCGCAGCCCCAAACTTTTAAGAAACGACAGCTTAGGTTTCTCTAAACCATAGTTCATACGGTGTCGTCTCAACGGAATTGCGTGGTGCCCTATTTAAAGTGAATGCGGTTGTCTCCAATGCCTAACCCATAAACGATAGTGGTAATTCGATAAGAGACATCATGGTATGCACCATATCCAATAGGGTGCAGTTATGATGTTCGGACACACCATCACACTATGGTGTTCCAGGCGGTATTAGTTGTGAAACAATTTCCACAATGTCTTAATTGTGTGCCAAACTCGTAACTCAGATATTCATCTCTATGATCATATCCCAGACATTTTATCCTCTTGTCACGACGATCTTCAACTTCACTCTGAAATTACTTGAACCTTTCAATAATTCAGACTTGTGTTCCATCAAGTAAATATTCTCAGCATCTACTCAAATAATCTGTGAAGTAAGAACATAACGATATCCACTGCGTGCCTCAGCACTCATTGGACTGCACACATCAAATGTATTACTTCCAACAAGTTGCTCTCTTGTTCCATCTTACTGAAAACGAGGCCTTTCAGTCATCTTGCCCATGTGGTATGATTTGCATGTCTCAAGTGATTCAAAATCAAGTGAGTCCAAATGATCCATCTGTATGGACTTTCTTCATGCATATATACTAATAGACATGGTTCGCATGTCTCAATCTTTTCAAAAACGAGTGAGTCCAAAGATCCATCTACATGGAGCTTCTTCATGCGTTCTATACCAATATGACTCAAATGGCAGTGCCACAAGTATGTGGTACTATCATTACTATTTTATATCTTTTGGCACAAACATGTGTATCACTACGATCGAGATTCAATAAACCATTCATTTTAGGTGCAAGACCATTGAAGGTATTATTCAAATAGACAGAGTAACCATTATTCTCCTTTAATGAATAACCGTATTGCGATAAACATAATCCAATCATGTCTATGCTCAACGCAAACACCAAATAATAATTATTCAGGTTTAACCCCAATCTCGATGGTAGAGGGAGCATGCGATGCTTGATCACATCAACCTTGGAAACACTTCCAACACATATCGTCATCTCACCTTTAGCTAGTCTCCGTTTATTCCGCAGCTTTTATTTCGAGTTACTAACACTTAGCAACCGAACCGGTATCTAATACCCTGGTGCTACTAGGAGTACTAGTAAAGTACACATTAATATAATGTATATCCAATATACTTCTGTCGACCTTGCCAACCTTCTCATCTATGAAGTATCTAGGGTAGTTCTGCTTCAGTGACCGTTCCCCTCATTTCAGAAGCACTTAGTCTCGGGTTTGGGTTCTACCTTGGGTTTCTTCACTAGAGCAGCAACTGATTTGCCGTTTCATGAAGTATCCCTTCTTGCCCTTGCCCTTCTTGAAACTAGTGGTTTTACTAACCATCAACAATTGATGCTCCTATTTGATTTCTACTTTCGCGGTGTCAAACATCACGAATAGCTCAAGGATCATCATATCTATCCCTGATATGTTATAGTTCATCATGAAGCTCTAGTAGCTTGGCGGCAGTGACTATGGAGAACCATCACTATCTCATCTGGAAGATTAACTCCCACTCGATTCAAGTAATTGTAGTACTCAGACAATCTGAGCACATGCTCAACAATTGAGCTTTTCTCCCTTAGTTTGCAGGCTTAAGAAACTTGTTAGAGGTCTCATACCTCTTGACGTGGGCACTAGTCTGAAATCCCAATTTCAGTCTTTGGAACATCTCATATGTTCTGCGATGTTTCAAAACCGTCTTTGGTGCCACAATTTTAAACCGTTAGCATCACACACTGAACTATCACGTAGTCATCAAAACGTGTATGTCAGATGTTTTGCAACATCTACAGACGACGCTCGAGGTTCAGCACACCGAGCGGTGCATTAAGGACATAAGCCTTCTGTGCAGCAATGAGGACAATCCTCAGTTTACGGACCCAGTCCGCATAATTGCCACTATCAACTTTCAACTAAATTTTCTCTAGGAACATATCTTAGTAGAACTTAAGCGTAAGCTACAACATTATTTAATGAACTCCCACTCAGATAGACATCCCTCTAGTCATCTAAGTGATACATGATCCGAGTCAAACTAGGCCGTGTCCGATCATCACGTGAGACGGACTAGTCATCATCGATGAACATCTCCATGTTGATCGCATCTACTATACGACTCATGTTCGACCTTTCGATCTCTTGTGTTCCGAGGCCATGTCTGTACATGCTAGGCTCGTCAAGTCAACCTAAGTGTTTCGCATGTGTTCCGAGGCCATGTCTGTACATGCTAGGCTCGTCAACACCCGTTGTATGCGAACGTTAGAATCTATCACACCCGATCATCACGTGGTGCTTCGAAACAACGAACCTTTGCAACGGTGCACAGTTAGGGGGAACACATCTCTTGAAAATTTAGTGAGGGATCATCTTATTTATGCTACCGTCGTTCTAAGCAAATAAGATGTAAACATGACAAACATCACATGCAAATCATAAAGTGACATGATATGGCCAATATCATCTTGCGCCTTTTGATCTCCATCTTCGAGGCGCGGCATGATCACCTTCGTCACCGGCATGACACCATGATCTCCATCATCATGATCTCCATCATCGTGTCTTCATGAAGTTGTCTCGCCAACTATTACTTCTACTACTATGGCTAACGGTTAGCAATAAATTAAAGTAATCACATGGCGTTTTTCATTGACACGCAGGTCATACAATAAATTAAGACAACTCCTATGGCTCCTTCCGGTTGTCATACTCATCGACATGCAAGTCGTGATTCCTATTACAAGAACATGATCAATCTCATACATCACATATAACATTCATCACATCCTTTTGGCCATATCACATCACATAGCATACCCTGCAAAAACAAGTTAGACGTCCTCTAATTGTTGTTGCATGTTTTACGTGGCTGCTATGGGTTTCTAGCAAGAACGTTTCTTACCTACGCAGAAGCCACAACGGTGATATGCCAATTGCTATTTACCCATCATAAGGACCCTTTTCATCGAATCTGATCCAACTAAAATGGGAGAGACAGACACCCGCTAGCCACCTTATGCATCAAGTGCATGTCAGTCGGTGGAACCTGTCTCACGTAAGAGTACGTGTAAGGTCGGTCCGGGCCGCTTCATCCCACAATGCCGCCGAATCAAGATAAGACTAGTAACGGTAAGAAAATTGAACAAATCGTCGCCCACAACTACTTTGTGTTCTACTCGTGCATAGAATCTACGCATAGACCTCGCTCATGATGCCATTGTTGGGTAACGTAGCAGAAATTCAAAATTTTCTACGCATCACCAAGATCAATCTATGGGGTCATCTAGCAATGAGAGAGAGGAGTGCATCTACATACCCTTGTAGATCGCGAGCAGAAGCGTTCAAGAGAACAGGGTTGATGGAGCCGTACTCGTCGTGATCCAAATCACCGATGATCCTAGCGCCGAACGGACGGCACCTCCGCGTTCAACACACGTACGGAGCAGCGACGTCTCCTCCTTCTTGATCTAGCAAGGGGGAAGGAGAGGTTGATGGAGATCCAGCAGCACGACGGCGTGGTGGTGGAAGTAGCGGGATTCCAACAGGGCTTCGCCAAGCGCTGCGGGAGGAGGGAGATGTGTCACGGGAGGGAGAGGGAGGCGCCAGGGCTTAGGGTATTGCTGCCCTCCCTTCCCCCCACTATATATAGGGCCAAGGGAGAGGGGGGGTGCAGCCTTGGCCCTTCCTCCAAGGAAGGGTGCGGCCAGGGAGGAGTCCATCCTCCCCAAGGCACCTAGGAGGTGCCTTCCCCCTTTAGGACTCTCCCTTTCCCTTATCTCTTGGCGCATGGGCCTCTTGGGGCTGGTGTCCTTGGCCCATATAGGCCAAGGCGCACACCCCTACAGCCCATGTGCCCCCCCCGGGGCAGGTGGACCCCCGGACCCCTTTCGGCACTCCCGGTACAATACCGATAATGCGCGAAACTTTTCCGGCGACCAAAACAAGACTTCCCATATATAAATCTTTACCTCTGGACCATTCCGGAACTCCTCGTGATGTCCGGGATCTCATCCGGGACTCCGAACAACTTTCGGTTACCGCATACTAATATCTCTACAACCCTAGCGTCACCGAACCTTAAGTGTGTAGACCCTACGGGTTCGGGAGACACGCAGACATGACCGAGACGACTCTCCGGTCAATAACCAACAGCGGGATCTGGATACCCATGTTGGCTCCCACATGTTCCACGATGTCGAGGATTCAATCAATCCCGTATACAATTCCCTTTGTCTATCGGTATGTTACTTGCCCGAGATTCGATCGTCGGTATCCCAATACCTCGTTCAATCTCGTTACCGACAAGTCACTTTACTCGTACCGTAACGCATGATCCCGTGGCTAACTCATTAGTCACATTGAGCTCATTATGATGATGCATTACCGAGTGGGCCCAGAGATACCTCTCCGTCATACAGAGTGACAAATCCCAGTCTCGATTCGTGCCAACCCAACAGACACTTTCGGAGATACCTGTAGTGCACCTTTATAGCCACCCAGTTACGTTGTGACATTTGGTACACCCAAAGCATTCCTACGGTATCCGGGAGTTGCACAATCTCATGGTCTAAGTAAATGATACTTGACATTAGAAAAGCTCTAGCAGACGAACTACACGATCTTGTGCTATGCTTAGGATTGGGTCTTGTCCATCACATCATTCTCCCAATGATGTGATCCCGTTATCAACGACATCCAATGTCCATGGCCAGGAAACCATGACCATCTATTGATCAACGAGCTAGTCAACTAGAGGCTTACTAGGGACATGTTGTGGTCTATGTATTCACACATGTATTATGGTTTCCAGTTAATACAATTATAGCATGAACAACAGACAATTATCATGAACAAGGAAATATAATAATAACTATTTTATTATTGCCTCTAGGGCATATTTCCAACAGAAACCCATGATTTGTTTTGTCGAGTCCCTTTTGTAGTGTGGTGAGAATATGTCCAGTTTTAATTGCTATATCTGGTTGTTTGTAGTATGCCTTGTTTATTTCAGTTGTTCACAATGTGATGCTCTATATGTGCAATTATTTACTGTGCAGTACATTTCATCAATCCAGTTTTAAACATACCGATAGGAATGCATATATTTGCTTGCTGTTAAGCCTGTTATAGCTAGCATATGCCTCTTTTAAAGTTTTTTGATTGTTCGGTTGTTTGTAGTTAGCATATGTCCAGTTTCAAATGCTATCTTTGGTTGTTCGTAGTATGCCTTGTTTATTCCAGTTATTCACAACGTGATGTTCCATATGTGCAAGTATGAACTGTGCAGTTCAATTTCATCAGTACCAGTTTCAACAATACCACTATGAATGACTACATTTGGTTGCTGCATCTTGTAGTTAACACGCCTTTCCATTTTTATTTAACAATAACTAGTGTACTTAGACCGGCATAATACCAGTTTGAATGACTATGTTTGCTTGTAGTTAAATGTTAGGCCTGTTGTAGTTAACACACCTTTCCACTTGTTTTGCTTTACTAGCGTGCTTAAACCTGCACACTGAAGCCATCTTTTGGAGATTATTTTGTCTGCCATGGATAATCTTGATTGATGTTTAGCCTGTTGTGCTTAACATGCTTCTCGATGTACCCAAACAGGACAATTTTGGGAATGAATGCAGTTTTCCGTCGAGGTTAGTTTCATCCCATGGCTTATATATGCTCATTGTTCAGGATATCGGTAGCTGGTACCATATAGGCCGGGGGCTGATAAGGGACTAATCGGTGAATCGGACTTTTAACTTGGGCCATATGTAATATATCTGAGGCTACATAGCAACATGCACTGTACTTAATGTCTAAATATGCAATCCTAGGCTACATAGCAACAAGGAAGAGCGTTACATTAATGTTCTGAGGATGTCTAGATATACATAGAAGAGTAGCAGCAACAACAACAACACAACCCTATTTGGATACTCAACTTAGCTAGAGGTTAGAGTTAGTTTCTAGCTCATGACTAACCCTGAACTAACTCCATCCAAAGAGTTGTTTGGATGGCAGGGTTAGATTGACAATAAATGCACTAGGAGAACTAGCTCCAATTATCACCTCTTGGGTTGGATAGTTTTTTTGGGTGAGTTATAGATGCAACTAGATCAAACTAGCCCTCATGTTTAGATATACTTTAGGGCTATTTGAGCCCGAGCTAGCTCAAACTAACTATAACCCATGGATACAGTAGTAGTTAATTAGCCGATAATTTGTAAGAATGCAATAAACTCCTTCGGCCCATAATATAAGATGTTAATTCATTCAATATGTGAGTATATTGGATGTTATAAGATATTATAAAAGAGTGTTGTACTACTTCATTGTGCAATTGTTGTTTAGCTTCTAATATTAACTTGGTGCTTTTAGGTACATATGTCATTGGTAAATATCCGCGCTTCGACCCTTTCCGCGTATGGGGTAATGAGATATCGATGAACCAGCATCAAGTGAGGAAGCTGATAAAGATTGTTAGTAAAATGGGTCCAAAGATGGCAATTAAACTATTTGTTTACACTTTATCCAAGACAACAACAAACTGTAGGATGGTAAGTAAGAACTCTGCAGCCTTCTTTTTTATTGCCCATAATGAGTCGTGTTAGATAACAATGTCAGAATATTTTTCCTTTGAAGTGGTTGCCAAAGCAGTTTACTCAAGATTACCTATAAAACTACATGCTTGGTGGGCATGCAAAGGTTAAAGTATTTCTACCAGAACACGATGATTATCTAGATGTTTTCATGAAGGACAGGCGGTCGGCCATCACAAGGAGTTGGACTAGAGTCATGCGTGCCTTCTGCATGGAGGAGGGCACAATATGGGCATTCCGCTTCACCTTGTTCAGCAACCAGAATGTATTTCGCCTCTTTCTTTACCGTCTTTAATAGTACAAGTATACAACTGTGGTTCATCATTCTTTATTTGGTTCTTATGAAATTCTTGAACATATGTACCTATGAATCGAATACTGCATTGGTTGTTTGAACCTGATGGATATGAATAAAGCTATAGCATACATTCAAATTCAAATTCAAATCCGCTACAATTTGAAATAGCAGCAATTAAATTACGGTGAAATTACGCTCTCCAGGTGTTACGGCACACACGGTTGGTAAAACACAAACGTCTGCGATATACACCATAATCCGAGACGGTTCACAGAGAGGAAACGTGTGCTAGCAGAATAGTGTGTGCGATAGTTGTCGTGTACGACGATGTTACGACGGTCCGACATTTCGTAATCCTGTTCAACACTCGTGCGACGATTAGCTAATCTTCTTAATTAGTTATCGCATACGGTTTGGGAAAAGTGAATGTGTGTGATTGTATGCTTATCATACACGTTTTATAATAGTGAACCGTTTGTGATGGGCCGCGCATCGTAAACGTAGCACCACAGAATACCGAATGCGATGGCAATGCGAGCACAAACGAAGTAAGTACTGTAGGGTCCCTATCCCCGACGGTTTCTGGGTCGTGTAGAAGGACCCCCCTATCACTGTCACTCACTAGGCGACAGTTCCAAATGCCGTCGCGGAAAGGGATTAAAACCGTTTGTATAGCACCGACGCGTACTAGTGAGGCACGCGGAGGGTATCGTTATTTTCTAACCTTCACAGATGATTTGAGCAGATATGGGTATATCTACTTAATCAAACACAAGTCTAAAACATTTGAAAGGTTCAAAGCATTTCAGAGTGAAGTGGAGAATCATCGTACCAAGAAAATAAAGTTTCTATGATCTGATCACTGAGGCGAATATTTGAGTTACGAGTTTGGCCTTCATTTAAAACAATGTGGAATAGTTTCACAACTCACGCCACCTGGAACACCACAGCGTAATGGTGTGTCCGAACGTCGTACCTGTATTTTATTAGATATGGTGTGATCTATGATGTCTCTTACCGATTTACCACTATCGTTTTTGGGTTTTGCATTAGAGACAACCGCATTCACGTTAAATAGGGCACCATCTAAATCCGTTGAGACGACACTGTATGAACTATGGTTTGGCAACAAACCTAAGCTGTCGTTTCTTAAAGTTTGGGGTTGCGATGCTTATGTGAAAAAGCTTCAGCCTGATAAGCTCGAACCCAAATCTGGAAGTCATGTTACTAGATCATGACGAACCTACGATCTATGAAGAAGCTATGATGAGCCCAGATTCCGACAGATGGCTTGAAGCCATGAAATCTGAGATATGATCCATGTATGAGAACAAAGTGTGGACTTTGGTGGACTTGCCCATTGATCGGCAAGCCATTGAGAATAAATGGATCTTCAAGAGGAAGACAAACACTGATGGTAGTGTTACTATCCACAAAGCTCGACTTGTCACAAAAAGTTTTCGACCAGTTCAAGGAGTTGACTACGATGAGACTTTCTCACCGTAGCGATGCTTAAGTCTGTCCGAATCATGTTAGCAATTGCCACATTTTGAAATCTGGCAAATGGATGTCAAAACTGCATTCCTTAAGGGATATCTCAAAGAAGAGTTGTATATAATGCAACCAGAAGGTTTTGTCAATCCTAAAGGTGCTAACAAAGTGTGCAAGCTCCAGCAATCCTTCTATGGACTGGTGCAAGCATCTCGGAGTTGGAATATACGCTTTGATGAGGTGATCAAGGCATATGGTTTTATAAAGACTTATGGTGAAGACTGTATTTACAAGAAAGTGAGTGGGAGCACTACTGCCTTTGTGATAAGTATATGTGAATGACATATTGTTGATCGAAAATGATGTAGAATTTTCTAGAAATCATAAAGAAGTGTTTGAAAGGAGTTTTTCAAAGAAAGACCTTGGTGAAGCTGTGATAACCCACAAGTATAGGGGAGCAATTGTAGCCTCTTTTGATAAGTAAGAGTTTGAACCCAACGAGGAGCTAAAGGTAGAACAAATATTCCCTCAAGTTCTATCGACCACCGATACAACTCTACGCACGCTTACCGTTCACTTTACCGGAAACAAGTATGAAACTAGAAGTACTTTGTAGGTGTGATAGGATAGGTTTGCAAGATAATAAAGAGCACGTAAATAAAATCTAGGGGCTGTTTAGATAAAGACACAACTAAGTTAGTTTTAGTAGACAACTTTTGTCCACAAGAAAGTTATTTGTCCCTAGGCAATCGATAACAAGTACCGGTAATCATTCTTGCAACTTTATATGAGGGAGAGGCATGAGCTAACATACTTTCTCTACTTGGATCATATGCACTTATGATTCGCTCTAGCAAGCATCTGCAACTACTAAAGATCATTAAGGTCATGAAACCCAACCATAGCATTAAGTATCAAGTCCTCTTTACTCCCATACGCTGCAACCCACCTATCCGCGTTTGGGCTGCTATCATCCCCGACAACACTGACAATAAGCAAACCATGGACATATTGCAACACCCTACAACGAGGGCCCCCTCACATTTGCACGAGACGGAGGGCACTGTAGGACAACACCATAAATAAAATATACAATCATACCAACCAAGATCATGATTAACCCATAGGACAAAACGGATCTACTCAAACATCATAGAATAACCATAGATCATTGGGAAATAATATATGGAGTTGAGCACCATGTTTAAGTAGAGATTACAGCAGGGGGAAGAGGTGTTACACCGCTGCTTAGAGGGGGAGAGAGTTGGGGTTGACAGTAGCAAGATTGTTGATGTAGATCGTCATCCCGATTGTTGCCCCGGTGGCACTCCGGCGCCACCGGAAGAGAGGGGGAGAGAGCCCCCTCCTTCTTCTTCTTCCTTGGCCTCCCCCCTAGATGGGAGGAGAGTTCCCCCTCTGGTCCTTGGTCTCCATGGCGCCGGAGGGGCGGGAGCCCCTCCGAGATTGGATCTCCCTCTCTATTCTCTTCCGTTTCGCGTTTTCCAGATCTGGCCGAAAACCGTTTCTTATATTCCGGGAGATCCGTAACTCCGATTGCGTTGAGATTTTAACACGATTTTTTCCAGATATAAGCTTCCTTGCGCCCAAAGTAGAGGTCCAACCGACGTACGAGGTGAGCACAGCCCTGGTGTCTTGTGGGCTACGTGGGCCTATGTTTGCGGTGATTCCAACTCCCAAAAATCACATATATTCCAAAATAATTCTCCGTGAAATTTTATTGCATTTGGACTTCGTTTGATATGGATACTCTGCGATACAAAAAACATGCAGAAAACAGGAACCAACACTGGGCACTGGATCAATAGGTTAGTCTAATAAATCATATAAAAAGTTGCCAAATGTATGTAAAAGTTTTATAATATTGGCATGAAACAATAAAAAATTATAGATACGACGGAGACGTATCAAGCTGCTTACATATTGGGCATCAAGATCTATAGAGATAGATCAAGACGCTTGATAACACTTTCGATGAGTAGATACCTTGATAAGATTTTGAAGGAGTTCAAAATGGATTAGTCAAAGAAGGAGTTCTTGCCTGAGTTGTAAGGTATGAAGTTGAGTAAGACTCAAAACCCGACCACGGCAGAAGATAGAGAGAGAATGAAAGTCATTCCCTATGCCTCAGATATAGGTTCTATAAAGTATGCCATGCTATATACCAGACCTATTGTGTACCTTGTCATGAGTTTGGCAAGGGGGTACAATAGTGATCTAGGAGTAGATCACTGGAAAACGGTCAAAATTATCCATAGGTACCTAAAAAGGACTAAGGAAATGTTTCTCGGTTATGGAGGTGACTAAGTGTTCGTCGTAAAGGGTTACGCCGATGCAAACTTTGACACTGATCCGGATGACTCTGAGTCTCAATCTGGATACATATTGAAAGTGGGAGCAATTAGCTAGAGTAGCTCCGTGCAGAGCATTGTAGACATAGAAATTTGCAAAATACATACGGATTTGAATGTGGCAGACCCGTTGACTAAACCTCTCTCACAAGCAAAACGTGATCACACCTTAGTACTCTTTGGGTGTTAATCACATAGCGATGTGAACTATCTTATTTACTCTAGTAAAATGGTATTGGTCACATGGAGATGTGAACTATGGGAGTTAATAACATAAAGATGTGAACTATTGGTGTTAAATCACATGGCGATGTGAACTGGATTATTGACTCTAGTGCAAGTGGGAGATTGAAGGAAATATGCGCTAGAGGCAACAATAAAGTTGTTATTTTATATTTCCTTATATCATGATAAATTTTTTATTATTCATGCTAGAATTGTATTAACCGAAAACTTGATACATGTGTGGATAAATAGACAAAACACCATGTCCCTAGTAAGCCTCTACAAGACTAGCTCGTTAATCAAAGATGGTTAAGTTTCCTAACCATAGACATGTGTTGTCATTTGATGAATGGGATCACATCATTAGGAGAATGATTTGATGGACATGACCGATCCGTTAGCTTAGCATATTGGTCGTTCAGTTTTATTGGTATTGCTTTCTTCATGTCAAATACATATTGCTTCAACTATGAGATTATGCAAATCCCGGATACCGGAGGAATACCTTGTGTGCTATCAAACATCACAACATAACTGGGTGATTATAAAGATTATCTATAGGTATCTCCAAAGGTGTTTGTTGGGTTGGCATAGATCGAGATTAGGATTTGTCACTCTGAGTATTGGAGATGTATCTCTAGGCCCACTCGGTAATACAATCATAATAAGCCTTGCAAGCAAATGACTAATGAGTTAGTCATGGGATGATGTATTATGGAACGAGTAAAGAGACTTGCCGGTAATGAGATTGAACTAGGTATAGAGATACCGACGATCAAATCTCGGGCAACTAACATACCGATGGACAAAAGGGAATTACGTATGTTGTCATAACGGTTCGACCGATAAAGATCTTCGTAGAATATGTACGAGTCAATATGAGGATCCAAGTTCTGCTATTGGTTATTGACTAGAGAAGTGTCTCGGTCATGTCTACATAGTTCTCGAACCCATAGGGTCCGCACGCTTAACGTTTGATGACGATATAGTATTATATGAGTTTTGTGATTTGGTGACCGAATGTTGTTCGGAGTCCCAGATGAGATCACGTACACGACGAGGAGTCTCGAAATGGTCGAGAGGTAAATATTGATATATAGGACAATGGTATTCGGACACCAGAAGTGTTCCGGAGAGTATCGGGTACTTACCAGGTCACCGGAAGGTGTTTCGGGTACCCCCGACAATCCTATGGGCCATATGGGCCTTGTGAAGGAACATACCAGCCCACAAGGGGCTGATGCGCCCTATAGGGCCATATGAGGTGGAGATGGAAAAGGGGGGAAGGGAAAGGAAAGGTGGAATTAGGATTCCCACTTCCTTCCCTCACCCCCTCTTTCCTTCCCCTTCATGCATACATGGAAAGGGAGGGGGGCGCAGGGCAAGGAAAGCCCCAAGGGGGCCGGCGGCCAGCCCTTGGGCGCCTCCTGGCCTCTCCCCTCCCCCTCCCACCTATATATATGTGGGGAGGGGGCGCCTAGAAACACACACCAACAATTGTTAGCCGTAGTGCTTAGGCGAAGCCCTGCGCGGATCACTTCACCATCACCATCACCATGCCATCGTGCTGAAGGAACTCATCTCCCTTGACACTTTGCTGGATCAAGAGTTCGAGGATGTCATCGAGCTGAACGTGCGCAGAACTTGGAGGTGCAGTATGTTCGGTGCTTGATCGGTCGGAATGAGAAGAAGTTCGACTACATCAACCGCGTTAACAAACACTTCCGCTTTCGGTCTATGTGGGTACGTGGACACACTCCCCCCTCTCGTTGCTATGCATCTCCTAGATAGATCTTGCGTGATCATAGGAATTTTTTTGAAATTGCATGCTACGTTACCCAACATAATCCTCATCACCTTGCATGTAAAAAATTTAAGTAACCTTTTGTAGATGTAGGATTACTCGTACTAGGTACTTCACTCAGTCCCGGGCGGGTTATTTTTCCAGCCCGAGGGGTACTTTAGGTACTTCACTGTTTTAAACCATGGAACGAATTCCCTCCCAAAACAAGTTGACAGGTAAAATGGGAAGAGAGAAAATTTATTTTAGTCACTGCTGTCCTCCTCTCCTGCCACGTCCTACACCAGGCTGTGCTAGGGTTTGAGGCCTCCCTAGCCAGATCGAGTCCATCTTGCGGTGTCAGTCGCCTGCGTTTGCCTCCAATCCCTTTGTGCATCCACCCCCAGGAGATAGAGTGATGCGGAGCATCCTTCCATCATCCCCATGGACTCTACATCAACACGACAAGCACCGTGTGGACCCATGACAAGAGCTCGAGCACGCACAATAGAAACCAAGGTGAACTCCTTCCTACTTGACACGCCTATGAACACAAACAAGACCTGGGTGCTACCTCATCAAAACATATAGTATATACTTAGGTACGAAGAGGGACACTTACAAGAAGCTAAGGAGCACCACCAAGTCCAAGGAGAAGCACCCCAAGTCGCCAAGGAGGAAGAAGGAGTCCACAAGAATTTGGACAGAAGGTCCCAGGCAACCTCGTGCGCACGGGCCCCCGAGACCCCGTGTCCACGGGCTACTCAGGGAGCTACGACTGTAGCACCCCGTGTGCATGGGCGTGTACCATGCGCACGGGCCCAACTTACCCCGTGCGCACCACTACAGAAAAAGACACATCCGTGATATTTTGGGCCGAACGAATTTTTTTCCTATCATGCTTATGACACTTCTATGACGATAATTGTGACAAAAAAACGTATCATCATAGATGTGGTGGGCTCCTACTTCTATGACAAAAAATGATGACAAAAATGGGCTTTTCGTCCTGGCCGGGCCGAAGATGCAGCTGCATGACATTCTATGGGTCGTCCATGATGAAAAAAATCATGGTAGAAGCGAGGGCGAGGAAAATATCGGGGAGTTCCCGGTTACAGTGGGTGGTCGGGGCCGAGCGATGCACAGAGGTTTGCACGTTTTCTCTTGTATATGTACGCGCGTGTGTGCGAGGAGTTGGGCTCTAACTAAACCCGAGTGAGGCCCTCGCTTAATGAACCCGAGCGATTGCATTAGCTACGTTACTGAACCCGAGCGATTGATCCCTTGGTCGTTAACTGAACCCGAGCGATTCATTCGCTGTTGACTGAACCCGAGCGATTCGTTCGCTGCTGCTGCTAACAGAACCCGGACAATCGACACCGCTGCTACTTACTGAAGCCGACTGAGCCCCCGTGTGAGACGTAACCAGCTGGTGTTGGGTTGCCTCTCGATGAATAGTAACCGTTGCTACCGTGCACGCGGTACGTAGAACAAGTCGAGACGTGGTGAGTCGAGCCGGTTGGTTGGCTGTGGATGAACAGTTCCCGGTGGGGGTTGGATGAACAGGACCCCGTGGTAGTAGGCCATTGCCGCTGGATGAACAGGACCCTGAGGATGCCGCCGCACCCCAGCTGGTTGGGGGTGGATGAACAGGACCCCGTGGAGGCTCTATGAACAGTAGCCGGTGGAGGCTGGATGAACAGTGGCCCATGGAGGCTGGAGGAGGCCGACGGTGGATGAACACTATCCCGTTGAGGCTAGAGCGAGGTAGTGGACGATGGATGAACATGACCCCGTTTCGAGCGTAGGCACTCCAACACAAGTCCATTTCCTGCGTTTTGTAGTACGGCACACCCCTCCCGATCATCATGACCCCGTTTCGACCATAGGCACTCGAACACAAGTCCGTTTCCTCTGTTTTGCAGTACGCCAGACCTTTCCCGATGAACAGGACTCGGTTTCGACCATACGCGGTCGAACAGAAGGCATGTTTCCTCCGTTTTGTGGTACGCTAGACCTCGGTTCGGCTGTTCCGTCCAAGCCGGTTGGCTCCCGATGAACACGACATATTTTGTTGCCTCCTGATGAACAAGACACATTCCGTTGCCTCCCGATGAACATGACGCAGTTTCTCCATTCCGACCCAGCTAGTTGGCTTCTGATGAATAGGACACCGTTGCTGCCGTCCATTGCCTCTCCATGTACACGAGCCCTGGCCGTATGTATGCGTGAGTATGCGTTCGAGAACCTGCCCGTATGTATGCACGGGGCCGTATATTTTGGTATTTGGTTGTATGTACGTGTACACGGTATTGACTGGACTGCCTCAATTGCTACCGCTCCTTACTCGGCCACGGTTAATCATGGTAGACAGACCGATCGACCGGTATGTACACAGACAATGCTACGTACACTTCAAACGGGTGGGTCCCAACTGTTCCTTGTGTGCAAAGATATAGCTGGTGGGTCTCAGCTGTCAGCGGGAAGTATCATTATTTTTGCCCGTAATATGGACGCACTTGCGTGCGAAGATGTAGTTTGTGGGTCCCAGCTATCAGGGGGAAATGTTTTTTTCACAAAATACGGTGGCCCTTCCGTTGGGTCCCCGCTTTCAGGTGGAGGAATAATTATTTTGCACGTAATAAGGAGGCACTTCCTTGCTGCGGTCGTGGACCCAGCTGCCAGCCTCTCCACGTACAGTCCTCTTCCGATGGAAGTCATTCCTTGACCACGTTTACCATGCCGCGTCGAGAGCACCAAGGCAGGGACGATAGCGAGGCCTATGAAGGGAATGACCAGGAGCCAGGGGAAGACTTGGCAGTTGTTTCCCACACGGAGGGGAGTACGAGGGTTTACTGCTTTGGTTGCAGTCTGAGGCTGTTGTCGCCAGAGAATAACAGCAGGTCTGGGTGAGTAAAGGGATGGCCAGGCCAGCGATGGTACATAGGGGTAGGCCGGCGATGGTTTGGGCGGCTAGAGCAATAAGACCAGAGGTTGAAGAAGCACGACGGGCGTTGGATGGATATCGTATGCTTGCTGCAACTAGAATCGTTTATATTGACTAAGTTGACAAGTCCAGCGTCACCGTCAACTTAGTAGGCCCACATGTTAGCCTCCAAATATGGTGGGTCCTAGCTAGTAGGGGGAGTATTCTTTTTTTTGTGCGTAATAAGGAGGCTCTTCCTTGTGTGAGAAGATATAGCTAGTGGGTCGGAGCTGTCAGCGGGAGGAGTATTTTTTTTAGCGAAATACAGAGGCCCTTCTGGTGGATCCTCACTGTCAGGTGGAGGAATCATTATTTTGCGCATAATAAGGAGGCACTTACTTGCGTACGGCCGTGGACCCAGCTGTCAGCCTCTCCACGTACAGTCCTCTTCTGATGGATGTCATTTGTTGACCACGTTCACCACACCGCGCCAATAGCACCAGGGCGGTGGACAAAGGCGAGGCCTAGGAAGGGAACGACCCGGAGCCGGGGAAGACTCGACAGTGGTTGCCCATGCGGTAGGGAGTACGAGGGTTTACTGGTTCGGCTGCCGCCGCTGGAAAATAACAAGAGGTGTTGATGAGTAGAGGAATGGCCTGGCCAAGGGTGGACTAGGGTGGGGCAGTGCAGCCTGTGCGGCAGCACAGCCGGGCACGGGAGGCGAGAGCAGGAAGTCGCACTGGCGCTGGTTTGGGCGGCTGGAGCAAGAAGATCAGATATTGAAGAAGTAGCATGGCCGTTGGATTAACATCCAACGGTCACTGCTGCTAGAATCGTTTGTGGACTAAGTTGACAAAACCTTTCGTACATGTCAACCTAGTAGACCCATAAGTCAGCCTCCAATTCTGTCCCAAACAGCATACAACCTGAAATTTCTATCTAGATTCAAATTAATTTAAAAACTAAACATACCTTAATTTAAATCCAATGACATTTTACCCACACAAAAACAATGAAATTTAAAATATCAAAATCCAAAAGAAAAAAGTATTTTGGAACTAATTGCATGTTTGCTGTATTTTTTCATTTTACAACCCATTTCTTATTACTTATAGCCCATTTTCTGGGCAAGCCCGAATGCATCCCTCCTCATCTTGAAAGATTTCCGGCCCATCAGGGCATAGAAAAGAAAGTAGGCCTACGTTGGTTATTCTGCAAAAAACAAAATAGATTTGCTAGGCATTTTCAGAAAGGAAAAAAATGTGGGCTGGTCATGTGGTAAACATATGAAATAAAAGCCTGGGCTAGACGGGCCACAGCTCCTGCACAACCCAGTTGATACCCTTCCCCGTCCCAAAATAAAATACTGCGCGCGCTACTGGGTCCCTGGTCAGCCGCTCCTTGTGCAGTTATCTCGCTTATTGACTACGTTGACAGTGCCGTGCAACCCAGATGTTAGGAAACCATCAGGAGGAACCCTTTTTTCTTGTAATAAAGGAGGCACTTGCTTGCCTAGCACTGGTACGCGTCGGTGCTATACAAACAATCTTTAACCCCTTTCCGCGACGGCATTTGGGACCGTTGCCAAGTGAGTGTGTGTGATAGGGTGTCCTTCCCACACGACCCAGAAACCATCGGGGATATGGAGCAGTGATCCAGAGGCCTTCCAAAATGTAATCGTGTGCGATGTAGCACACACTAAATTCTTTCGCACGTGTGGTATCGGTGATTAAACGTTTCTAATGACGCAGTGAAACCATACGGTCTGTCGTAATGAAACGTTTGGAAACGGTATGTAAGGCACACGGGCCAACATATGAATTGTGTGCGATTTGTGCCCCATCGCACACGAGTTTTCTGCATAACCCGTCTGCCATGCAAGACGCCGTCGCACACGTTTGCCAACAATTACCATCTGCGATGATGTTCTATCACAAACGGTTCAGGAGCCCCTTCGCACACATACAAGTGTTGCAGACCGTTTGTGATTTGTTGGGTATCCCCCACGGTTGCCGCAAGAGTGACGTGTGCTTTTCATTTGGGATCCCACACGTTTCCTGAACAAATTACGACTGGGATTGTATTTTACATTGGGCACGGTTTACTCCCAGTTCTAGTGTGCGATAACGCGATATCACAAACGGTTCCGAAGACCCTACGCACACATAGTAGTGCTGCAAATCGTTTGCGATCTGCCGTGTATCACCGACGGTTCCGCTATGATTGACGTATGCTTTCCGATGTGGATCGCACACACTCATTTAGTTGAACCGTGTGCGGAGCAATTGCCAGGTTAAAACAAAAATATCTGATTTTGAATCGGCATGCAAAAAGCAAATTCGCCACAATATTCAATTGAACAAATAAACAAAAATATCATATTTTGAATTGGCACACAAGAAGCAATTTGCCACAATATTCAATTGAACAAATAAACAAAAATATCCCATTTTGAATCGGCACGCAAAAAGCAAATTCGCCACAATATTCAATTGAACAAATAGTGTCCACAGGAAGAACATTCATTAGATTTTGCAACAATTGCAACTGAACATATGGTAGCTAAATTCCAATGATTTGTCCACACATATATGCATTACATAATTAATCATAGTGTATGAAATACGAAGACATCATTAGATGGAAAACAATGGATCCATGCGTTATATGTTTAGCGGCTAACTCTTACTCAATGTTTCAGGAGAACGCATGCTGAAATCTTCATTATCACCAGTGGGATTGATGTAGTGCTCCAGGAAGAAGTAGCTGATAAATCTCCGAACCATCGGCAATTCACCAGTCGGGAGCGGTTCAGGGGTCCTCGGTTTTAAGATGAGCTGCAGTATTTTTAAGATCAGAATGTGCCATATGAGTGGACTAGAAGATATTAATTAAGATAGAATTACTGGTACTAGTTCGCGAGGATCGTCACAACTATCAGCAGATTTGCAGATGGAGATCATGTGTGTGAAAACATAGTATCCACAAAGGTTGGTCCCTGCTTCTTGCTGAGGACACTGATTTTTTTTGTACAGAATTAGTCATGTATTTGTCCTGTTAGGAACAACCTAACCGGTGTTAGATGTATTATTTTTTCTTTGGAAAAAATAGAAAGAGGTTTATTTAGAAGCTTGAACATTTGACTAGCGTAAGGAAATGTATTTGCAAACTGTTGGAGTAACACTCTGCAAATAACAGATTTCGGTGTGTTACCGGAGAAACGATCTCGTGCTGCAGAGGTAGTTCCGTCTTGAACAGGTTCCCTGGTTTAGTTTGTCGGATTACGGGTTCCGGCAAACTCTTGAGGTTGAAACACTGGGGTGCACACGAAGATCTCTCTCGCCCTAGCTCGCTCTCGCAACGATCTTAAGGCCTAGCTCGACGAACCCAAAGAACAAGAGACACGAGAGTTTATACTGGTTCGGGCCACCGTTGTGGTGTAATACCCTACTCCAGTGTGGTGTGGTGTGGTGGATTGCCTCGTGGGCTGAGGATGAACTAGTACAGTGGATGAACTGCCTCCTGAGGGGATGTGTTCTTGAGCTGATGAGCTGGTGAGATGGCCTTGGTGGAGTGGATCCGATCCAAGATGAGCCAATCATTGACTACGGTGCTGGCTAGTCCTATTTATAGAGGCCCTGGTCCTCTTCCCAAATGTTAGGCAGGATCGGCCTCCGGACTCAGCTGGAGCCCTCCTCGCGCTTCACTGGGGCACGGCGACGGCACGACCCGCCACCATCCTCGAAGCGAGCGCAATGACATGGCGGCTGGTCGTAGCCACCGCTATTGGAGCTTTCGCCGGAGGAGGAACTGCTGTTGCCAGACGAGCCGCGGCTGTTGCCGAGGGCGAGTTCACCCTCATCCTCGTCACGGCCGTCGCCAAGGCCAAGCACCTCGTCACAATCGCTGTCTTCAGGGCAGCACCCGGCGCGACGACCGTCCTTCCTGAACACCCTCATGAAGAGGGTCGCGATACCGTCGTACTTGAAGTGGAGGGTGCACCGCCTGCTCAGACCGCGTGCGTGGGCAAACGTCTGCCAGCCGCGGGCTAGGGCTACGATGCCCGCAACGGAGACCTCCACCGCGACCCACGAAGCCTTACTGCAGCAGCCGTCGGCCTGCAACCAGAGGCCGCCAGGACCCGTGGCCGGCAATTCACCAGCAAAGGAGCGCGGATGCTGAAGCCAAGTGCCGGCCGGGTTCTCCGACCACACGACAAACTCCGGCAGCACCTCCGCCGAGTGGAAGCGCGGCCGGGGAGGCCGAGCGACCATGGCGCGCCTCCCCTCGAGGGCGGGACTACCACATCTCGGACGTCTCCCGCCGCCCGAAGAGACGCCGCCGCAGCCGCTAGGGATGGCGCCGGACCCCGAAGTAGTTCGTCCGCACCCACGAGGGTCCGCAGCAGGGGTTGTGGCGTGCTTGCGGGGGCGACCGCGCCCCCTCTTAGGTGGTGGCGAGCCGGGCCCCTCCTGGCGAACCTTCCCCTTCTCTGCGGCCGAGAACCTCTTTGTCGGCGCCATGAGTGTCGCTGCGGGGCGATGGAGCAAGGAGGAAGAAGAAGCAGGCGGAATGGAGGAAGAGATGAGCAATGGGGGCTCCGCCCCTCTCCTCATTTATAGCCAGAAGGAGGCCAACCGCCGGCCTCCACGATCGCAGGTAATGATGGTTTTCTTATGCATGCAGCAGGGTCTCGTCAAGTCGAACGGTTGCCGAGGTGGCGTGGGGAAGTAGAGACACCCACGTCCCGTCAATCGCCACGCGGCAATCAAGGCCGTAGGCTATTGGGGCCCATGATGCTTCGCACTTGCCCTTTGGTTTCGCCTCGAAGCCAAGTCCGAGCGCACCTTGGGCCTGGGGGCTATTGTCGGTATCCTGGGAACGGGGGTACCTAGACTTGCCTACCTGCAGCCTAGGGCATGCCTTGACCAATGGCCTGGTACGGCCCATCTTCAGCAGCAACCACTCAAGACCCTCACGAGGGGCCAAGCCTCGCGAGGCGGGCGACACCAAGACCTCCTCAGGGGCGGCCTTGCTAGGCTGGCTTCTGAGGAGTGGAGATATATATGCAAGGGGCGCCTCGCGAGGTCCACGTGACATGTGAAGGAAATATGCCCTAGAGGCAATAATAAAGTTATTATTTATTTCCTTATTTCATGATAAATGTTTATTATTCATGCTAGAATTGTATTAACCGGAAACATAATACTTGTGTGAATACATAGACAAACAGAGTGTCACTAGTATGCCTCTACTTGACTAGCTCGTTGATCAAAGATGGTTATGTTTCCTAGCCATAGATATGAGTTGTCATTTGATTAACGGGATCACATTATTAGGAGAATGATGTGATTGACTTGACCCATTCCGTTAGCTTAGCACTTGATCATTTAGTATGTTGCTATTGCTTTCTTCATGACTTATGCATGTTCCTATGACTATGAGATTATGCAACTCCCGTTTACCGGAGGAACACTTTGTGTGCTACCAAACGTCACAACGTAACTGGGTGATTATAAAGGTGCTCTACAGGTGTCTCCGAAGGTACTTGTTGGGTTGGCGTATTTCGAGATTAGGATTTGTCACTCCGATTGTCGGAGAGGTATCTCTGGGCCCTCTCGGTAATGCACATCACTTAAGCCTTGCAAGCATTGCAACTAAAGAGTTTGTTGCAAGATGATGTATTACAGAACGAGTAAAGAGACTTGCCGGTAACAAGATTGAACTAGGTATTGAGATACCGACGATCGAATCTCGGGCAAGTAACATACCGATGACAAAGGGAACAACGTATGTTGTTATGCGGTCTGACCGATAAAGATCTTCGTAGAATATGTGGGAGCCAATATGAGCATCCAGGTTCCGCTATTGGTTATTGACCGGAGACGTGTCTCGGTCATGTCTACATAGTTCTCGAACCCGTAGGGTCCGCACGCTTAACGTTACGATGACAGTTATATTATGAGTTTATATGTTTTGATGTACCGAAGGTTGTTCGGAGTCCCGGATGTGATCACAGACATGACGAGGTGTCTCGAAATGGTCGATACATAAAGATTGATATATTGGACGACTATATTCGGACACCGGAAATGTTCCGGGTGATTTCGGAGAAAACCGGAGTGCCGGAGGGTTACCGGAACCCCCCGGGAGAAGTAATGGGCCTTATGGGCCTTAGTGGAGAGAGAGAGAGGGGCAGCCAGGAGGGGCCGCGCGCCCCCTCCCCCTTTGGTCCGAATTGGACTAGGAGAGGGGGGCGGCGCCCCCCTTTCCTTCTCCCTCTCCCCCTTCCTTTCCCCCTCCTAGTAGGAGTAGGAAAGAGGGGAGTCCTACTCCTACTAGGAGGAGGAGGACTCCTTCTGGCGCGCCAACAAGGGCCGGCCGGCCTCCCCCTTGCTCCTTTATATACGGGGGCAGGGGGGCACTCCATAGACACAACAATTGATCTATTGATCTCTTAGCCGTGTGCGGTGCCCCCCTCCACCATATTACACCTCGATAATATCGTAGCGGTGCTTAGGCGAAGCCCTGCGTCGGTAGAACATCATCATCGTCACCACGCCGTCGTGTTGACGAAACTCTCCCTCAACACTTGGCTGGATCGGAGTTCGAGGGACGTCATCGAGCTGAACGTGTACTGAACTCGGAGGTGCCGTACATTCGGTACTTGATCGGTCGGATCGTGAAGACGTACGACTACATCAACCGCGTTGTGTTAACGCTTCCGCTTTCGGTCTACGAGGGTACGTGGACAACACTCTCCCCTCTCGTTGCTATGCATCACCATGATCTTGCATGTTCGTAGGAATTTTTTTGAAATTACTACGTTCCCCAACAGTGGCATCCGAGCCTGGTTTTATGCGTTGATGTTATGCACGAGTAGAACACAAGTGAGTTGTGGGCGATATAAGTCATACTGCTTACCAACATGTCATACTTTTGTTCGGCGGTATTGTGAGATGAAGCGGCCCGGACCGACATTACGCGTACGCTTACGCGAGACTGGTTTCACCGTTGCGAGCACTCGTTGCTTAAAGGTGACCGGCGGGTGTTTGTCTCTCTCACTTTAGTTGAACCGAGTGTGGCTACGCCCGGTCCTTGCGAAGGTTAAAACAGCACCAACTTGACAAACTATCGTTGTGGTTTTTGATGCGTAGGTAAGAACGGTTCTTGCTAAGCCCGTAGTAGCCACGTAAAACTTGCAACAACAAAGTAGAGGACGTCTAACTTGTTTTTGCAGGGCATGTTGTGATGTGATATGGTCAAGACATGATACTGAATTTTATTGTATGAGATGATAATGTTTTGTAACCGAGTTATCGGCAACTGGCAGGAGCCATATGGTTGTCGCTTTATTGTATGCAATGCAATCGCCATGTAATTGTTTTACTTTATCACTAAGCGGTAGCGATAATCGTAGAAGCAATAGTTGGCGAGACGACAACGATGATTCGATGGAGATCAAGGTGTCACGCCGATGACGATGGTGATCATGACGGTGCTTCGGAGATGGAGATCACAAGCACAAGATGATGATGGCCATATCATATCACTTATATTGATTGCATGTGATGTTTATCTTTTATGCATCTTATCTTGCTTTGATTGACGGTAGCATTATAAGATGACCCTTCACTAAATTATCAAAGTATAAGTGTTCTCCCTGAGTATGCACCGTTGCGAAAGTTCTTCGTGCTGAGACACCACGTGATGATCGGGTGTGATAGGCTCTACGTTCAAATACAACGGGTACAAAACAGTTGCACACACGGAATACTCAGGTTAAACTTGACGAGCCTAGCATATAACAGATATGGCCTCGGAACACTGAGACCGAAAGGTCGAGCGTGAATCATATAGTAGATATGATCAACATAGTGATGTTCACCGTTGAAACTACTCCATCTCACGTGATGATCGGACATGGTTTAGTTGATATGGATCACGTGATCACTTAGAGGATTAGAGGGATGTCTATCTAAGTGGGAGTTCTTAAGTAATATGATTAATTGAACTTGAATTTATCATGAACTTAGTACCTGATAGTATTTTTCTTGTCTATGTTAATTGTAGATAGATGGCCCGTGCTGTTGTTCCGTTGAATTTTAATGCGTTCCTTGAGAAAGCAAAATTGAAAGATGATGGTAGCAATTACACGGACTGGGTCCGTAACTTGAGGATTATCCTCATTGCTGCACAGAAGAATTACGTCCTGGAAGCACCGCTGGGTGCCAGGCCTGCTGCAGGAGCAACACCAGATGTTATGAACGTCTGGCAGAGCAAAGTTGATGACTACTCGATAGTTCAGTGTGCCATGCTTTACGGCTTAGAACCGGGTCTTCAACGACGTTTTGAACGTCATGGAGCATATGAGATGTTCCAGGAGTTGAAGTTAATATTTCAAGCAAATGCCCGGACTGAGAGATATGAAGTCTCCAATAAGTTCTACAGCTGCAAGATGGAAGAGAATAGTTCTGTCAGTGAGCATATACACAAAATGTCTGGGTATAACAATCACTTGATTCAACTGGGAATTAATCTTCCGGATGATAGCGTCATTGACAGAATTCTTGAATCACTGCCACCAAGCTACAAGAGCTTCATGATGAACTATAATATGCAAGGGATGGATAAGACAATTCCCGAGCTCTTCGCAATGCTAAAGGCTGCGGAGGTAGAAATCAAAAAGGAGCATCAAGTGTTGATGGTCAATAAGACCACTAGTTTCAAGAAAAAGGGTAAAGGGAAGAAGAAGGGGAACTTCAAGAAGAACAGCAAACAAGTTGCTGCTCAGGAGAAGAAACCCAAGTCTGGACCTAAGCCTGAGACTGAGTGCTTCTACTGCAAGCAGACTGGTCACTGGAAGCGGAACTGCCCCAAGTATTTGGCGGATAAGAAGGATGGCAAGGTGAACAAAGGTATATGTGATATACATGTTATTGATGTGTACCTTACTAATGCTCGCAGTAGCACCTAGGTATTTGATACTGGTTCTGTTGCTAATATTTGCAACTCGAAATAGGGGCTACGGATTAAGCGAAGATTGGCTAAGGACGAGGTGACGATGCGCGTGGGAAATGGTTCCAAAGTCGATGTGATCGCGGTCGGCACGCTACCTCTACATCTACCTTCGGGATTAGTTTTAGACCTAAATAATTGTTATTTGGTGCCAGCGTTAAGCATGAACATCATATCTGGATCTTGTTTGATGCGAGACGGTTATTCATTTAAATCAGAGAATAATGGTTGTTCTATTTATATGAGTAATATCTTTTATGGTCATGCACCCTTGAAGAGTGGTCTATTTTTGTTGAATCTCGATAGTAGTGATACACATATTCATAATATTGAAGCCAAAAGATGCAAAGTTGATAATGATAGTGCAACTTATTTGTGGCACTGCCGTTTAGGTCATATCGGTGTAAAGCGCATGAAGAAACTCCATACTGATGGACTTTTGGAACCACTTGATTATGAATCACTTGGTACTTGCGAACCGTGCCTCATGGGCAAGATGACTAAAACACCGTTCTCCGAAACTATGGGAGAGCAACAGATTTGTTGGAAATCATACATATAGATGTATGCGGTCTGATGAATATTGAGGCTCGTGGCGGATATCGTTATTTTCTCACCTTTACAGATTATTTGAGCAGATATGGGTATATCTACTTAATGAAACATAAGTCTGAAACATTTGAAAGGTTCAAAGAATTTCAGAGTGAAGTTGAAAATCATCGTAACAAGAAAATAAAGTTTCTACGATCAGATCGTGGAGGAGAATATTTGAGTTACGAGTTTGGTCTACATTTGAAACAATGCGGAATAGTTTCGCAACTCATGCCACTCGGAACACCACAACGTAATGGTGTGTCCGAACGTCGTAATCATACTTTACTAGATATGGTGCGATCTATGATGTCTCTTACTGATTTACCGCTATCGTTTTGGGGTTATGCTTTAGAGACGGCTGCATTCACGTTAAATAGGGCACCATCAAAATCCGTTGAGACGACGCCTTATGAACTGTGGTTTAGCAAGAAACCAAAGTTGTCGTTTCTTAAAGTTTGGGGCTGCGATGCTTATGTGAAAAAACTTCAACCTGATAAGCTCGAACCCAAATCGGAGAAATGTGTCTTCATAGGATACCCAAAGGAGACTGTTGGGTACACCTTCTATCACAGATCCGAAGGCAAAACTTTTGTTGCTAAATTCGGAAATTTTCTGGAGAAGGAGTTTCTCTCGAAAGAAGTGAGTGGGAGGAAAGTAGAACTTGATGAGGTAACTGTACCTGCTCCCTTATTGGAAAGTAGTTCATCATAGAAACCAGTTTCTGCGACACCTACGCGAATTAGTGAGGAAGTTAATGATGATGATCATGAAACTTCAGATCAAGTTATTACTGAACCTCGTAGATCAACCAGAGTAAGATCCGCACCAGAGTGGTACGGTAATCCTGTTCTGGAGGTTATGTTACTAGACCATGACGAACCTACGAACTATGAAGAAGCGATGGTGAGCCCAGATTCTGCAAAATGGCTTGAGGCCATGAAATCCGAGATGGGATCCATGTATGAGAACAAAGTATGGACTTTGGTTGACTTGCCCGATGATCGGCAAGCCATTGAAAATAAATGGATCTTCAAGAAGAAGACTGACGCTGACGGTAATGTTACTGTCTATAAAGCTCGACTTGTTGCGAAAGGTTTTCGACAAGTTCAAGGGATTGACTACGATGAGACCTTCTCACCCGTAGCGATGCTTAAGTATGTCCGAATCATGTTAGCAATTGCCGCATTTTATGATTATGAAATTTGGCAAATGGATGTCAAAACTGCATTCCTGAATGGATTTCTGGAAGAAGAGTTGTATATGATGCAACCGGAAGGTTTTGTCGATCCAAAGGAAGCTAACAAAGTGTGCAAGCTCCAGCGATCCATTTATGGACTGGTGCAAGCCTCTCGGAGTTGGAATAAACGCTTTGATAGTGTGATCAAAGCATTTGGTTTTATACAGACTTTTGGAGAAGCCTGTATTTACAAGAAAGTGAGTGGGAGCTCTGTAGCATTTCTGATATTATATGTGGATGACATATTGCTGATTGGAAATGATATAGAATTTCTGGATAGCATAAAGGGATACTTGAATAAGAGTTTTTCAATGAAAGACCTTGGTGAAGCTGCATATATATTGGGCATCAAGATTTATAGAGATAGATCAAGACGCTTAATTGGACTTTCACAAAGCACATACCTTGACAAAGTTTTGAAAAAGTTCAAAATGGATCAAGCAAAGAAAGGGTTCTTGCCTGTGTTACAAGGTGTGAAATTGAGTAAGACTCAATGCCCGAGCACTGCAGAAGATAGAGAGAAGATGAAAGATGTTCCCTATGCTTCAGCCATAGGCTCTATCATGTATGCAATGCTGTGTACCAGGCCTGATGTATGCCTTGCTATAAGTCTAGCAGGAAGGTACCAAAGTAATCCAGGAGTGGATCACTGGACAGCGGTCAAGAACATCCTGAAATACCTGAAAAGTACTAAGGATATGTTTCTCGTTTATGGAGGTGACAAAGAGCTCATCGTAAATGGTTACGTCGATGCAAGCTTTGACACTGATCCGGACGATTCTAAATCGCAAACCGGATACGTGTTTACATTGAACGGTGGAGCTGTCAGTTGGTGCAGTTCTAAACAAAGCGTCGTGGCGGGATCTACGTGTGAAGCGGAGTACATAGCTGCTTCGGAAGCAGCAAATGAAGGAGTCTGGATGAAGGAGTTCATATCCGATCTAGGTGTCATACCTAGTGCATCGGGTCCAATGAAAATCTTTTGTGACAATACTGGTGCAATTGCCTTAGCAAAGAAATCCAGATTTCACAAGAGAACCAAGCACATCAAAAGACGCTTCAATTCATTCCGGGATTTAGTCCAGGTGGGAGACATAGAAATTTGCAAGATACATACGGATCTGAATATTGCAGACCCGTTGACTAAGCCTCTTCCACAAGCAAAACATGATCAGCACCAAGGCTCCATGGGTGTAAGAATCATTATTGTGTAATCTAGATTATTGACTCTAGTGCAAGTGGGAGACTGAAGGAAATATGCCCTAGAGGCAATAATAAAGTTATTATTTATTTCCTTATTTCATGATAAATGTTTCCCAGCCATAGACAAACATAATACTTGTGTGAATACATAGACAAACAGAGTGTCACTAGTATGCCTCTACTTGACTAGCTCGTTGATCAAAGATGGTTATGTTTCCTAGCCATAGACATGAGTTGTCATTTGATTAACGGGATCACATTATTAGGAGAGTGATGTGATTGACTTGACCCATTCCGTTAGCTTAGCACTTGATCATTTAGTATGTTGCTATTGCTTTCTTCATGACTTATACATGTTCCTATGACTATGAGATTATGCAACTCCCGTTTACCGGAGGAACACTTTGTGTGCTACCAAACGTCACAACGTAACTGGGTGATTATAAAGGTGCTCTACAGGTGTCTCCGAAGGTACTTGTTGGGTTGGCGTATTTCGAGATTAGGATTTGTCACTCCGATTGTCGGAGAGGTATCTCTGGGCCCTCTCGGTAATGCACATCACTTAAGCCTTGCAAGCATTGCACTACTAGGAAAAGGGCTATAGATGGAATGGCCACTAATGGCGCACTGTACATGTGGTGCGCCATTACTAAATACTAATGGCGCACCATGTGTCGGTGCGCCATTAGTGTGAAAATACTAATGGCGCACCATCCCACGGTGCGCCATTAGTAGTTTGGAAATTTTTTACTAATGGCGCACCGTGGATGTGGTGCGCCATTAGTAGTTCAACTAGTAATGGCGCACCAGCCCACGGTGCGCCATTAGTAATTATGTTTCAAATTTTTTTTCCAATTTTTATTTTTTATTTTTTAAACTACTAATGGCGCACCTGTGAGTGGTGCGCCATTAGTAGTTCAACTACTAATGGCGCACCACTCCCACGGTGCGCCATTACTAGTTGAACTACTAAAGGCGCACCACCCACAGGTGCGCCATTAGTAATTTTGTTACAATTTTTGTTTGTTTCAATTTTTTTTGAAAAACTACTAATGGCGCACGGTTGGGGAGGTGCGCCATTACTAGGTGAACTACTAATGGCGCACCACCCCCACGGTGCGCCATTAGTAACTTGGCCCATTCCACCGAATGCACCCCCCCGTGGACCGCCTTTTCAGTTTTAAAAAAATAAAAGAAAATGATGGAAATGTCAAAAAAATAAAATAAAATAAGTTTCCCATGTGATATGTGGTCTAGTTGTTGGGAAAATTAACAAATATGAATTTCGACTTTATTTGCAAAATCTCTCTGGAATTTCTTAAAATGGGCATAACTTTTGCATACGAACTCGGATGAAAAAGTTTTTTATATGAAAAATCATCTACTCGAAAAGTTACATCCGAATTTAACGGGGGAACCCCGTTAAACATTTTCAAAATTTTCAAAAACCTAACAGAAAAAAAGATACGAGGCTTTTAAGATCTGGAGAGGCAAAAAAAAATCAAAAAAAATCAAACTTACTAATGGCGCACCTGCCCATGGTGCGCCATTACTATCTTCCCGCCTTCAAAATTCAAAATAAATTAAAAAATAAAAAAAGTTACTAATGGCGCACCTGCCCATGGTGCGCCATTAGTATCTTCCCGCCTTCAAAATTCAAAATAAATCAAACAAATAAAAAAAAGTTACTAATGGCGCACCTGCCCATGGTGCGCCATTAGTATCTTCCCGCCTTCAAAATTCAAAAAAAATAAAAAAAATAAAAAAAATAGTAATGGCGCACCTGCCCACGGGGCGCCATTACTATGCCGTATATATGGCTGGGCGTGTCCTCTCCTCCTTACCTCTTCATTGTTCTCCTCCACTCCACCTCTCCTCCACTTCATCTCCTTCTCCCTCCTCTCCGGTGAGCTCCTCCTCCCTCCTCTCCGGTGAGCTCCTCCTCCCTCCTCTCCGGTGAGCTCCTCCTCCCTCCTCTCCGGTGAGCTCCTCCTCCCTCCTCTCCGGTGAGCTCCTCCTCCCTCCTCTCCGGTGAGCTCCTACTCCCTCCTCTCCGGTGAGCTCCTCCTCCCTCCTCTTCGGTGAGCTCCTCCTCCCTCCTCTTCGGTGAGCTCCCCTCATGGTTTCTCCTTCCTCCTCTCCGATGCTCCGGTGAACTCCTCTCCGGCGACCTCCTCCTCCTCTCCGGCGATGTAGGCGAGCACCTCTCCGGCGACCTCCTCCTCCTCCTCTCCGGCAAAAGAACACGGCAAAAGAACGTACAAGATCCAAAAACAGGAACAAAATTTGAAATAATATCGTGCAAAAAAATGAGCCAAAAACACGAGCAAAAAATGGGCAAAAAAATCGCGATCCAGATCCAAATTCAAAAATAGCAAAGGATACTAATGGCGCATCACTAAACAGTGCGCCATTAGTATGCCGAAGTTACTAATGGCGCATCCTGTTGTTGTGCGCCATTAGTATGCCAAAGCACCTGGGTATAGATGGCCCCCTGGGAGGCATACTAATGGCGCACTGTTGTATATACTAATGGCGCATCTGGGGTGCGCCATTAGTATACCAAATACTAATGGCGCACCAGTGGTGCGCCATTAGTAAAATATACTAATGGCGTGGCACTAATGGCGCACCACTAATGCACCATTAATGGCCAAATTAGGTGCGCCATTAGTAGGCCTTTTCCTAGTAGTGTTGCAACTAAAGAGTTTGTTGCAAGATGATGTATTACGGAATGAGTAAAGAGACTTGCCGGTAACGAGATTGAACTAGGTATTGAGATACCGACGATCGAATCTCGGACAAGTAACATACCGATGACAAAGGGAACAACGTATGTTGTTATGCGGTCTGACCGATAAAGATCTTCGTAGAATATGTGGGAGCCAATATGAGCATCCAGGTTCCGCTATTGGTTATTGACCGGAGACGTGTCTCGGTCATGTCTACATAGTTCTCGAACCCGTAGGGTCCGCACGCTTAACGTTACGATGACAGTTATATTATGAGTTTATATGTTTTGATGTACCGAAGGTTGTTCGGAGTCCCGGATTTGATCACGGACATGACGAGGAGTCTTGAAATGGTCGAGACATAAATATATTGGACGACTATATTCAGACACCGGAAATGATTTCGGAGAAAACCGGAGTGCCGGAGGATTACCGGAACCCCCCGGGAGAAGTAATGGGCCTTATGGGCCTTAGTGGAGAGAGAGAGGGGCAGCCAGGAGGGGCCGCGCGCCCCCTCCCCCTCTGGTCCGAATTGGACTAGGAGAGGGGGGCGGCGCCCCCCTTTCCTTCTCCCTCTCCCCCTTCCTTTCCCGCTCCTAGTAGGAGTAGGAAAGAGGGGAGTCCTACTCCTACTAGGAGGAGGAGGACTCCTCTTGGCGCGCCAACAAGGGCCGGCCGGCCTCCCCCTTGCTCCTTTATATACGGGGGCAGGGGGCACCCCATAGACACAACAATTGATCTATTGATCTCTTAGCCGTGTGCGGTGCCCCCTCCACCATATTACACCTCGATAATATCGTAGCGGTGCTTAGGCGAAGCCCTGCGTCGGTAGAACATCATCATCGTCACCACGCCGTCGTGCTGACGAAACTCTCCCTCAACACTCGGCTGGATCGGAGTTCGAGGGACGTCATCGAGCTGAACGTGTGCTGAACTCGGAGGTGTCGTACGTTCGGTACTTGATCGGTCGGATCGTGAAGACGTACGACTACATCAACCGCGTTGTGTTAACGCTTCCGCTTTCGGTCTACGAGGGTACGTGGACAACACTCTCCCCTCTCGTTGCTATGCATCACCATGATCTTGCATGTTCGTAGGAATTTTTTTGAAATTACTACGTTCCCCAACAACATGAGCCATGATGACCAAGGTCAGGCGTGCGCCAGCGAGCGCAGAGTACCTGTTTCCCCTTTGGTGCTAAAGGGGCAAGTGCAGGCGAGGAGTTCTGAGGCATCAGGCAAAGGTTTCCATATCAGTGCTACAAGACCAAGACCAGCAGGACGGCAGGATGGAGGTCACCATGGAGCCCATGGCGGCCTCACCACCAGAACCTTTGGCAGGCAAAGACCACCTTTTGTCAGGATAGCTTGTACTAGTTATACCGGGTGCTGACGAAGTATACCGGGTGCTCAACGAGGACGGGAGCATCGATGGAGCCTGTCGCCCCCGGAGGTTGTGGCGCCTCCTGAGGTGAGGGGGCTTCTGGAGCTTGGTCACTCATCAGGGCCTCCGCAGGCCCAGAAACACCGTCTTATGGGGCCTGATCATCCGCGGGCGTCGTCGTGGCTTTAGTGGCGCCATCTTGGCGTCGCACCGTCCCGGATGGAGGTGCGGCATTACACGGCGTGCTCTTGGCCTGGTGCTCCTCCCGGACAGCCACCAACGCCGCGCTGGCTGAGTGGGGCATGGCGGCCAGGTAGAGCACCAGGGCTCGAGGGGACGAGGCGCTACCATCACCGGAGGGCTGGTCAAGTATCTCTTGAGGTCTTGAAACGCCAGGTCGGCCTCTGGGGTCCACTCAAATGGGCCCTTCTTCTTCATCAGCTTGAAGAACGGTAGGGCGGCACTCCCCCAGCTTGGAGATGAAGCTCCCTAGCGAGGTCACGCAGCCCGTGAGCGTCTGCATTTCCTTGAGAATTTGCGGCGGGCTCATGTCTTCTATTGCCTTGACCTTCTCCGGGTTGGCCTGGACCCCCCTGTGCGACACGAGGAAGCCCGGTAGCTTGCCGGAGGGGACACCAAACACACACTTCTCCGGGTTGAGCCGCAGGTCCACCTGGCGCAGGCTGGTGAAAGTCTCCTCCAGGTCATGGATGAGGGTTCTTGCCTCCCGAGATTTTACCACAATGTCATCGACGTAGGCTTCAGCGTTTCTCCCTAGCTGCTGGCCCAGGGCGATGTGCGTCAGCCGTTGGAAGGTCGCCCCAGCGTTGCGTAGCCCAAACGGCATGCAGGCATAGCAGTATACCCCGCACGGGGTTAAGAAGGTCGTCTTCTCCACGTACTCCACTGCCATCTTGATCTGGTAGTAACCCGAGAATGCATCCAGGAAACATAGCAGGTCGCACTCGGCGGTGGAGTCGACGATCTGGTCGATGCGCAGGAGCAGGAATGGGTCTTGGGGGCAGGCTTTGTTGAGGTTGGTGAAGTCGACACACATGCGTTCCTTCCCGCCTCTCTTGGGCACGACGACAGGGTTCGGCAGCCATTCCGGGTACCGGACCTCGCGAATAACGCCTGCCGCTTCTAGTTTGCGAGTTTCCTGGACGATGAAGGACTGCTTCTCCGTGGACTGTCGCCGCGCCTTCTGCTTCACATGGCGCACATTGGGGCACACCCTTAAGTGATGTTCGATTACCTCCTGGGGACCCCTACCAGCTACTTGGGCTCCCAGGCGAATACCTCCTTGTTTGCGCGCAGGAACTTCACCAACGCCTCCTCTTGGTCCGGGTCGAGGTTGGCGCCTATGTTGAAGGTGGCTCCCGAGGATCCATCCTCCTCGACCGGCACTTGCTTCGTTTCGGCCCGATCCTGAGTGAACAACTGCTTCTTTTTCGCCGGTGCGGCCCCCTTAGCCCCCGGGGCGGCTTCGTCGGCTGGGCGCGCCGCCGCGGCGGCCCTGAAGGCGAGCTTGAGGTCCGTCAGAGCCTCCTTGGTGTCTCCGGCCACGGTGAGGATGCCGCTGCTTCCCGACATCTTCACTCTCCCACTGTGCTTCCTCGTGGCCGTGGGTGTAGCCATTTTGGCCACTTCCTTCTTGGTACTTGAAGCATTTCTGGCAGAATGTCTGGTTGCCAGCAAGGTAGACTACCGAGCAGATGATGAATCTTGCACGGACTGCTTAGTAGATGGTTTATCTATGCCGGACCGCTGAGCTGGCGGTGCTGCTGTGACGGACTGCTGGGTTGTAGGAGCAGAGGCATCGGACTACTGACCATGCGTTGAAGCTATGTCGGGTTTCTGCGCACGTGGTGCCAACTTGTCGGTGTGCTCAGGAGGCCGTGCCAACGCGTTGGTTTGCTGAGCAGGAAGTGCTGATGCATTGGTATGCTTATCACGCGACTGCGGACCGACGGACTAATGAGTAGTCGGTTCTGGACCTACAGACTGCTTAGCAGGCGGTTCCGAAGCATCAGACTGCTTAGCAGTCTGTTCCACCAGGTTGTCTACTGAGCATGTGCTGCAGCTGGGTCTCCCCCCGCTGCTTCAGCGGCCGGCATCTGAACCGGTGGTGCGTCTTCAGCAGTTGTAGGCCTTGCCAGTGGCTGCTTTGGGGCGGAGGATGACATGGCCAGTACGCCACAAAGTCAGGCCGGCTGATCACAGGTTGATGCATCAGCCCGCGAGAGCTGCTGTGCAAAGGAGAGCGTCACGGGTTGAGGGGCGACAGTGGTTGCTCTTGGCGGGTCTTCAGGGATCTCATCAATGAACTCTATTTCCTTTTGTGGCCATTGGATGTGATGTAACAGTGTTTCTCCCAAGGTCCTTTGCTCATCAAAGTCTCCTAGGACATTCTTCAAGGCAAATTCATTGAATCCAGGCTTTACTTCAGTCATGTAGCACTTCACACAACCCGGCTTCAATGGAACATTGTCCAAGAAGAGGCCATCTTCCAAGAAGGGTGGGCAAACCTAGGTTGTTGCACATTTTAATGTACCTTCATAATGTGTAAGAACGCCCTTCAGTCTGTCTTTCATTCCAGGTAGATCAGATATAGCATCATCACGAGCAGCTGCAGTCTCAGTGTCGCTGGGGTCAGCTGATGCAGAGCTACTCTTGTGCAGTGTTGTCGCGCAATAAGCAGCGTCCTCCATGCCCGCCTCCCCTCCCATTTGCTGGCTATCTGTCAGTGTTAGACTCTTCCGCATCATCATTGACTCCTCAACATCCTTTCGAACAGCCGGATAAATCTCCTTCCTCAACCTTTCATACAATGCATTCTGCTTCATTTCACTCCTCGCATTTTTCATGTTGAGCCTCTCTTCTTTGCTGAGTGTGAAAGCCCTCTTGTGCGCGACATTAACACCTATACCCCTTGCATGGCCAGGGGGCTCTTTTGTTTCCAGAGCAATGGACAAAATGTCACATGGCACTGAGTTCCTATAGAACCTTCCAGGGATCTTGGAAGCCTCTAACATCACTTCATAAAGTTTGGCGTCACGTGAGTTTTCAAAGTAATAAGTTTCATCATCATGCCTCTTTGCACGTGCCCGCAAGTAGTCTCTGGTGCATTCGCCCCTGATTTCACTAAAGGCCGGATTCCCACCTGCCGCTACTGCTTCTTTGTCCTCCTGTTCCCATATCAGTTTCATGCCGTAGTATCCTGCCACACCCATACGGTGGGGGTGTATGTTCTTCTTCTGAAGTTCTGATTGATTGAAACTCTTCTCAGCAAACTCTTTAGTTGCACTGACCCTTTTAGAATTCTGCCCACTCTGCCTTTGTCATTTGGGGGTATGCGGGGATTGGGTCCTTGCCTTCACTCAAGTACTTCTTGTACACCACGTGCTTCCAGTTACTCCAAGCATCCCTAGCCTTCTTCAGTGCAGCGTGTTCCACCTGCATTCTCCACTGCTCTGGAACGTTGAAGTGATCCATGATCTCCCGGACTATCCTTCGCCATGTTTCTGTGTCGGCCTTCCGAAACCCTGGCAGATTAATGTTGAGTCTTGCCCTGCCAACAAATCCACACACACTCCTGAACCTCGTGCATGCTTTATCTGGTTTAGTTGGAGCCCAAGACTTTAAATCAATCTCGGTTACTGCATATACACCTTTAGGCTGGTGTGTGGGTTTGCTTGGAGCGTTCCTCCGTGTCCGGACTGGAAGGGTAATTGCTACCACTCTATCCCATTCAAGATTACTTGATCCCTCACAATCTGCTGAAGACCTAGGGTTGTCCGAATCAGATGAGATACATCGCCTGAAGCATGAGTGCTGTCGCTGCTACTCGGCATCTACAGAGAACACATGCGAAACTCAGGAAAGGAGGATAAGCATAAAATTAACAACTTGGTATCAAGCTTTCTAAACATTCCATGCAATAATTTTAGAAAATGTACGGCTAATTTGTTAAGTTTGTGTGACTCGGGCGCCCGCGATCTGTAAATAGGCAGTAACTTATTGGAACAAATAGAGCTTATATGTAGTAAGGAAGGTAGATAATGAACATATATAAGCTCTCTGTTATTTTATAGCCAATTTGGGAACATACAGAATGAAATTGGAAGAGGGATTGCGAGGAAATATGCCTCACCGTGATGGACAGTAGTAACTAACAGGCTTCTTAATTCAAACCCGACCGGACCACAGGAGAGGCGAGGGTTACTGCATCGATATGCTCGAGGGTGGCTGGCGAGGAAACGAAGACGGCGAGGCGTGGGCCGCCGTGTGTTGGGAACGGCAGTGGAGGTAGGCT
Source organism: Triticum aestivum (assembly GCF_018294505.1). Classification (NCBI taxonomy): domain Eukaryota; kingdom Viridiplantae; phylum Streptophyta; class Magnoliopsida; order Poales; family Poaceae; genus Triticum; species Triticum aestivum. The sequence goes on from NC_057799.1 coordinate 211,917,101, forward strand.
TGATGCCGAAGTGCGGGCACACGGCCAGGGTGACCACGACGGCGCGGGAGAGGGTTTTGCTGTGGATCTGGGGGAGGGGGGAGCTAGCGATGGAGATTGGGTGGACTAGTTGAGTGAAATGCGAGTGGATGGTGGGGGGTGTTGGGGACTCCGGGTGTTGGCGGCCTAGGTGAAAAGGATGAAAAATATGCTCGGTTGCCGCGCACGCGAAAAGGCCTATGCAAACGGTTGCCTCTAAGCGCTCGTGTGCACAAACAGAATAATTTCGTTTGAAATGAAGACATACTAATTTTGAAACGAAGACATGAGTTCATTGTTTCACCTGTAAATTTTTCCCACAAAGCAATCACAATTATACACGGGTTTGATTTGCTGGCGCATTTCAGGTCTCCTGTGCTATATGTAAGACATTTTTTGGCTTTTACCGTGCATTTTGGCATATAAATCAATTCCTAGCCGGGCTGCATTTCCTGTCGAAAGGGCTGAGGATTGCTGTTCTATCTGGGAGCATCCAACGGTGCGGACGTACGATCCGTGGGGTTTGGGTTCTGGCCAATCAGAACGCACGACTCAGATCGCGCGTGCAGCAAAGGGGGGGGCATCGACCACGGTTTGGTAGGCACACGGCTTTCGTGTGTGAACCGTGTGCTATTTGAAAACATTTTTTTGGGAGGGGCTATTTGAAAACATTTACATATGCTGTCTAAAGGGATGAGGATCGTTGTTCGATCAAGGAGAATCCAACGATGCAGACGTACGAACCGTGGGGTTTGGGTTCTGGCCAATCAGAATGCGCGACTCAAATCGCGCGCGTGGCAGAGGGGGCGGGGGCGCATCGTCCACGGTTTAGTGGACACACGGCTTTCGTGAATGAACCGTGTGCTATTTGAAAACATTTACATTACCTAACATCATATTTTTGTTCGAATGAAAATATGAGTTCATCGTTTCGCCTCCAATTTTTTTCCACAGTAAGAAATCACGATTGTACCCTAAGGTTTGATTTTCTGGTACATTTTACCAGGCGGCAGGCCTCGCTAGCAATCTCAAACTATGAATATGCAAGAAAAAGAGATCTCGTTTGTATGTGTGTGTGTGTAGTTGCAACTACACGTGTGTTAGCAAGATCATTTGCAGCATAGCCAACCGTGGGAGGCGGGAGCAGGTGGTCCCGCCGGCGCTGGTTTGGCTTTGGTGGCTCGAGGAAGAAGAGACTGAAGAATCACAATAGACGTTGAATGTCAATCCAACGGTCAAGGCTGGTGCAATCGTTTGTTGACTAAGCCGATGTCGGCGTCCTGGGAACGGGGGTACCCAGACTTGCCTGCCTGCGGCCCACGAGCATGGCTCCATCAACGGCCTGGTATGGCCCAGCTTCAGCAACAACTACCCAAGACCCTCGCAAGGGGTCAAGCCTCACGAGGCGGACAACACCAATATCTCCCTAGGGAGCGGCCTCACTAGGCTGGCTCCCGAGGAGCGGAGATATCTATGCAAGGTGCACCTCGTGAGGTTCATATGACGTGAGCCATGACGACCAAGGCCAGGCGGGCGCCATCGGACGCAGTGTACCAATTTCCTCTTTGGTGCAAAGGGGGCAAGCGCAGGCGCGGGGACCCGAGGAATCAAGCAAAGGTTTCCATATCGGTGCAACAAGACCAAGACCGCCAGGACGACGAGACAGAGGTCATCACGGAGCCCACCGCAGCGTCACCACCAGAGCCTTTTGCAGGCGAAGACTACTTTTGTCAGGATAGCTTGTACTAGTTGTCTCCCTTCGAATTTGGTTGTTGTGGGATCCCTTCCCGCCTTCATTTGGGAAGAGGACCAAGGCCACTATAAATAGGACTTAGCCACCACCATGGAGGGGGATCCGATCCATTCCAACCTGACCAGCTCACCAGCTCATCAAGCACAAGAACACCTCTCCTCCTGAGCCTGTTCCACCACTGTACTAGTTCATCCTCAGCCCATCGACGCAATCCACCACAAAGCTGGAGTAGGGTATTACACCGCAAGGTGGCCCGAACCAGGATAAACTGCTGCATCTCTGTCTCTTGGGTTTGTCGAGCTAGGCCGTGGAATCATTGAGCAGGCGGACTTGGGAAGATGAGTCCTTCGTACGCACCCCAGAGTTCGAACCTCTCAAGGGTCCGCGGAACCCCGAATCCGACATTTGCTGCGCCAGGTAGGTGCGTCGCAGCCTCTCTTCCGTCGGTCGACCCGCCACCGCTCCACCATTTCCATGGCTGACGCTCGTCGAGCCCGTGCTGAGCATCGGCCAGTCCTCTCCGCTCACGTCGCCTAGACTGCGCCCGTCGGCAGGCCTCCCCGTCGTTCTCCATCGCCTCCTGCTAACACCGCCAGCGGCCCGGCGGGGCACGAGCAGCAAGCTTCGTCACTGCACCCCTCTGTGCGGCGTGATGGGCGCACCGCCACCCCGTCACTGACTCCAGCTGTCTCATCGTCTCACACTCATCACAGGGCGGGAGACGTGCAAGCTGTGCTGCTCATGGCGCGCGAGCTCTTGCACTACCGCCCTGTCGATGACTTCTACGAGGACTGGCTGGACCGTATCGCCGAGCTTGTCAGCGCGGCTGGGGGCTCGCCCGCACTGTCCCTCTCGCTACCTCGCCCGCCGCCTGCCGGGGGTGACGTAGCCCATGGAGCGCCTCCGCCACCTCCCCGTCAAGACGTCGCCCTCGGTCCAAGGCGCGCGGCCCCACGTCATGACCCGCCGTGCAGGGCGCCCGCGCGTGAAGAAGAGAGCTGCCAGGAGGTCCAGTGGCCACAAGAAGACGCTCCATGCTCCCTGCACCATCGCGTCAAGACCGCGCGCCGCTTGCGGTGGTGGCACGTGAGCACCAAGATCAGGCTCCACCTCCACGCCAGGCTCCCGTGACCACCGCGGGCTGCCGAACCTTCACTCTCGAGCTACACAGCGTCGTCTGGCCGGGGAAGTTCAAGCCCGTCCTGCCTCCGCGCTACGACGGCACCCCCGACCCTGCAGAGTTCCTGCAGCTGTATGAGCTGAGCATCCAGGTGGCCAACGGCGACGAGAAGGTCATGGCGAACTAGTTTCCCATGGCTCTCAAGGATGGCGCCCGCTCGTGGCTCCTGAACCTGCCCGTGGGATCGATCTCCTCCTGGGGTGAGATGCGCGAGTGTTTTGTCGCCAACTTCCAGGGCACTCGCGACCGCCCGCCTACCGCGGGTGAGCTGCGGCGCATCAAGCAGCAGCCAGGGGAAACCCTGCAGAAGTACATCTAGCACTTCAACATCGTTCGCCTCAAGATCCCCCAGGTTTCGGACGAGGCCATCATCTCGACATTCTCCGATGGCGTCTGCAATGTCAAGATGAAGGAGGAGCTCGCCGTACACGAGGACCTGTGCACGGCTCCGGAGATGTTCAGCATGGCGACCAAGTGCGCGAGAGCTGACGAAGGACGCCTCTCCCTCCTCGAGCTCCCAACAACCGACCTAGAAGACAAGAAGGCCAAGGCCAAGGACGTGAAGCGCAAGGGGGCGGCCTTGCTCGTGGCTGAACCAGAGATGAAGCACGGCTGCGACCACCCAGAGTCGTCCAAGGGCAGCCGTCCGTTCTGTGTCTTCCTCGCCCCGAGCGCAACGATCGAGGCTACGACAGTGGAGGAGGTCAAAGTGGAGGACGCTGGGACGACCACGGCCCCCGCCAGGAGTGGCGCGACCAACCTCGTGAGGACCCCTGGCAAGGCCAGCCTCGCGAGGGCGCCTGGAGAGATCATCCTTGTGAGGACCATCCTCAGGGCAACGCTGGCCTTCCTCCACTGCCACCACCACCAAGAAGGAACGACAACCACCACCAGGACGAGGGGGCTGGGGGCTTCCAGGAGCCACGCACCATCGCTTGCATCTTGGGCAGCGCTCAGGACCCAGCCTCTCAGCGTATCTTCAAGCAGTTTGCCCGTGAGGTGAACGTGGCCCTCCCCAGGATCGAGGCCACGCGTCCGCCCAGGTGGTCTAAGAGCACCACCACCTTCAGCTCGTCCGACCAGCTCAAGTGCGCGGCAACTGCCAGCGCCCTCCCAATGCTTTGCTCACCCCTCATCAGCAATGTCCTTGTCACCAAGATCCTCATCGATGGCGGTGCGGGGCTCAATGTTCTTTCCATCGAGACGTTCGACCAACTTCAAGTACCCTACGACCAGCTGCAACCCACCAAGCCCTTCTCAGGAGTGACCGACGGTTCCACCACTCCGATAGGGCAGATCTGCTTCCCTATCACCTTCGGCCAGTGCGACAACTACCGCATCGAGCTCATCGACTTCGACGTCGCCCACATCCACCTATCGTACAATGCCATACTTGGGTATCCAGCCCTGGCCAAGTTCATGGCGGTGACTCATCATGGTTACAATGTCCTCAAGATGCCAGGGAATCGCGACATCATCACGATCGCCTATGAGGAGAAGGACGCGGTGTGCACTTTCCAGAACGCCTACCAGGCTGCGGCGGTCGAGGACCCAGACAATGAAGGCACCCTCTACCCTCCTGAGGCTGTCCCCAAGAAGAAGAAGCAGCTGCTCCGCCTAGAGCCTTAGGAGAGCGGTGTCTCGAGCGGCACCACCTCAGGTCCTGTGCCCATGGATGGGGCGCCTCCCTCTCTCACATAGGGAGGCGCGCCCGACGCCCTCCTCAGGCTAGGCTCCGAGGCTTTCTTCTGGAGGGCCTCTGACTTAGCCAATTTCACGAGGGAGGCGCTCGGGCACCACGTGGAGGCATGCTTCATCGCACGCATCCCTCACGAGGGCACAAGGCACGGGATGCCAGGTGCTCCGGAGTTCATCAGCAAGATGACCGAGGAGCTTCAGGAGGCGAGAGCCACGCGCGGTGACCGCCGCCCACCACCTGGCACGGCTCCTTGTCCTGGCAAGGACAACGAGCTGCGTGTCTGCATCAACATTCCAGGGCTCAACAGGGCCGCGTCTTAGGAGTGCTTCTGGCCATCACACGTTGGTTGGTGTGAGGGCCTCCCTCATAGCTATGTTTTCATGCCTTTTGGCCTGCCGAACGCGGCTGTTACCTTCCAGCGTCGCCTGTGGAGCGTTCTGGCGGCTCAGGAGGCCAGGCACCAGGCGGTCCTGGCGGAGATGGCGACGGTTCTTTATGAGCCCCCTGATCCTCCAGAGCCTCCAGAGGTTCAGGACCCAGGCGGCTCATGAGGAGCAACTTCTTCAGCACGCGTCTTCAACCACTTCAGCATCTCTTTAGCAACGGTGCCAGGTGACATTTTCCGGTTTATTCAGTTGGGGGCGCCCCTCGGGCTACATTATCCCTAGATCGCATGGGCCTGTCCCTGCGACGTGTATCCTTTTGCATCTTTGATGTACTTTGTTGGGGGCGCCCCTCGGGCTGCATCATCCTTAGCCCGCGTGGGTCCGTCCTTGGGCATGTATCGTTCTTGCATCTATCAGAACTAGCTTTACCTCCTCCCATGAGTTGCTTTATGATTATTATCTGCCTGTCCAGTACTTCGACACCATGAACGTCATGCGCCCTTGCAAACCCACCCACGACCACCTCATGATTAAGGACTGGCACGACGTCTGTGCTCGGGTCCGTCCCTGCAGTGTCGCTAAACCCAAGAGGCTGAGCTCTGGCTCACGGGCCAGCTCCCGTGTACATCACCTCCCATGGACCTTTGTGCCTTGTTCTCGCACGAGCAAATCGCGGGCGGACGAGCCAGGGCGCGCGACCCGGTGCCTCGTCACCACGGCAGCCGCGCGCCGGTTGTCTTTCTTTACGATTTTCGCATGAGAAGACTAGGCACGGCGTCTGTGCTCGGGTCCGTCCCTGCAGCGTCGATAAACCCAATGACTAAGCTCTGTCTGGCGGGCTGGCCCCGTTCACGTCACCTCCTGGGGTCGTTGGTGTTTGGCCTTCTCATGTGAGAGCCTCAGGAGATTCATTCGGCGCAGGTTGTCTAACCATCTCGCAGGGTCGTGACAAGTGTTCCGAATCAAATCCACGCGCAACCCCCTGTCGGCGTTCTGGGAACGGGGGTCCCCAGACTTGCCTGCCTGCGGCCCACGGCGTGGCTGAGCTAGCAGGCCCGTACGACCCATCTTCATCGACAAGGCATCCAAGACCCTCGCGAGGGGCCAAGCCTCACGAGGCGGATGACGCAAGACCTCCTCAGGAGCTGCCTCGCCAGGCAGGCTCACGAGGGGCGGAGAGATCAAGGCAAGGCAAACCTCGCTTTTGTCAGGATAAGTTGTACTAGCTGTCCCCTTTCAAATTGGCCGTTGTTGGCTCCCTTCCCGCTCAATATTTGGGGAGAGGACCAGGGCCTATATAAGTAGAACTAGCCACCACAGTAGAGGCATCTGATCCAGGGGCATCTCGCCTAATCCTTAGCCACACACCGAGCACAAGAACACCTCAACCTCAGGAGGCTATTCTTCCCCTTGTACTGTTCATCATCGGCCCAAGAGGCAATCCACCACCACCACACTGGAGTATGGTATTACACCACAACGGTGGCCCGAACCAGTATAAATCATGTGTCTTTGTCTTGTGAGTTCGTCGAGTTCATCCGCGAGATCTTAGGGAGCTAGGGCGTGGATCGATAGGGAGGAGATCTTTTCGCGCACCCCAGTGTTCGAACCTCGAGGGTTTTGCTAGAACCCGTGATCCAACATTTGGCGCGCCAGGTAGGGGTGCACCGTAGCTTCTCTTCCGTCGATATGCGCTCCGTCGCCACCGCGCTTCGCCCACATGGCAGGCGCCCTGCCACCGACTCCGATGGCCAGCATTGACGACGGGGCCAGAGGGCTCCGAGCCCTGGCCCCCGCCCTGCAGCGGGTGCGGTGGCCACCCAAGTTCAAGCCGGAGATGCCGCCACGCTACAACGGCGCAGCGGACCCGTCAGCTTTCCTGCTGGGATACGAGGAGGCTGTGCTCGAGGCCGGGGGTGATGACAAGGTCATGACCAACTGGCTTCCCATGGCCCTCGCCGGCGAGCCTGGTTGCTCAACCTTCCCGGATCCACGGTGGCGTCTTGGGAGGAGCTGCGCGACCTCTTCACTGCGCGCTACATGGCATCGGTGCACCATGCGGTCGCGGCCTTGCTAGGCGGCTCACAAGCGTCGCCTTCAGATTGCCACATCAAGCCGTTCCTCCGCTAGATCGGTGCCGCTTCCAAGCGCTCGGGGCCTCCGCCGGGCTAGGCTGCGCCTGAGGCCGACCTCACCTTCAGCTCAGAAGACCACCCCGTCACCACCATCGGCTCGGGCATGCTTCCGATGCTCTGCACGCCCACCATCTGCAACGTGGCCGTCACCAAGACCCTCATCGACGGCGGCTCTGGCCTCAACTTGCTCTCCGTGGAAGCCTTCAGCCTTCTTTGCGTGCCGCTCGAGCGGCTCAGCCTCAGCAAGCCTTTCTCAGGAGTTGGTGGCAGCGCTGCCTGCCCCCTGGGGCAGATCCGCCTTCCCGTCACCTTCGACACGCGCGACAACTACCGCACCGAGCTGGTCGACTTCGACATTGCCCGCATCGGCCTCCCGTACAACGCCATCCTCGGGTACCCAGCTCTGGCCCAGTTCATGGCGGTGACTCATCCAGCCTACAACCTCATGAAGATGCCTGGAAGCAAAGGTGTCCTCATCGTAAAGGGGACACCAAGGAGGCCGTGACGGTGCTCAAACTTGCCTTCAAGACCGCTGCGGCAGCGCAGCCCGTCGGCGCCCCCTAGGCCAAGGAGGCCACGCCAACCAAGAAGAAGCAGCTGTTCACCCAAGACAAGGCAGAAACCAAGCAGGTGCCGGTCGACGAGGACGGCTCCTCAGGAGCCACCTTCACCATAGGTGCCGGCCTCAACCCCAGCCAAGAGGAAGCATTGGTGAAGTTCTTGCGCGCGAACAAGGATATATTCGCATGGGAGCCCAATCAGCTGGTGGGGGTCCCGAGAGAGGTGATCCAGCACCACTTACGGGTATGCCCCAATGTGCGCCCTGTGAAGCAGCGAGCAAGGCGGCAGTCCACGGAGAAGCAGGCCTTCATCGTCCAAGAGACCCGCAAGTTGGAGGCGGCAGGTGCCATTCGTGAGGTCAGGTACCCCGAATGGCTGGCGAACCCCGTCGTGGTGTGGAAGAAAGGCGGGAAGGAGCGAATGTGCGTTGACTTCACCAACCTCAACAAGGCGTGCCCTCAAGATCCGTTCCCTCTCTCGCGCATCGACCAGATCGTCGACTCCACGCCGAGTGCGACCTGCTGTGCTTCCTGGATGCGTTCTTAGGGTATCACCAAATCAAGATGGCGGTGGAAGATGTAGAGAAGACAACCTTCCCGACCCCGTGTGGGGTGTACTGCTACACCTGCATGCCCTTCGGACTGCGCAACGCGGGTGCGACCTTTCAGCGGCTGATGCACATCGCCTTAGGGCGGCATCTCGGGAGAAACACGGAGGCCTACGTCGACGACGTTGTGGTGAAGTCTCGGGAGGCGAGAACCTTGATCCAAGACCTGGAGGAGACCTTCGAGAGCCTGCGCCATGTGAACTTGCGGCTTAACCCGGAAAAGTGTGTGTTCGGTGTCCCTTCTAGAAAGCTGCTGGGATTCCTCGTGTCCCACAGAGGGATCGAGGTGAACCCGGAGAAGATCAAGGCCATTGAGGACATGAGCCCACCGCAGACCCTCAAGGAAATGCAAAAGCTGGCTGGTCTGGTGACTGCGTTGGGGCGCTTCATCTCCAAGCTGGGAGAGCGCGCCTTACCCTTCTTCAAGCTGATGAAGAAGAAGGGCCCGTTCGAGTGGACCCCGGAGGCTGACCGAGCCTTCCAAGACCTCAAGAGATACCTGACCAGCCCTCTGGTGATGGTGGCGCCACGGCCTCTCGAGCCTCTAGTACTTTATCTTGCCACCACCCCATACTCCGCCAGCGCTGCGCTTGTGGTGGTCCGAGAGGAGCATCAAGCCAAGAGCGCGCCGCACCAAGCTACGCCGCCAGCCGAGATGATGCAAGGTCAGGAAGGCGCAGCAAGAGCCGAAGCGGCAACAACAGAAGACCAAGCTCGGCAGGACAACGCCCTAGAGATTCCCGCAAGCGATCAGGCGCCAGGGGTCCCACCACCTCAGGAGGCACCCCAACCCACCAGCATGCCTGTCCTCGTCGAGCACCCGGTGTACTTCGTCAGCACTGTGTTGCGGGACGCGAGGGCATGATATCCCATGCCTCAGAAGCTCCTGCTCGCGCTCCTTGTGGCATCGCGCAAGTTGCGGCACTACTTCCAGGGCCACCCCATCAAAGTCGTCTCGGCCTAACCGTTGGAGAGGGTGCTCAGGAGCCCCAACTCTGCCGGAAGGGTCGCCGAGTGGAACATCGAGCTGCAGGCATTCCAGTTGGAGTTCAGCACCACCAGGGTCATCAAGGGAGCCGCGCTCGCTGATTTCATGGCAGAATGGATGGATGCCCCGACGCTGGAAGTAGGCGATGACCGGTCCACCTCGCCAGGAAGTGAGGCGCCCGACGGATGGGTCATGTATTTTGATGGTGCCTTCGCGCACCAGGGCGCGGGGGCTGCAGCAGTGCTCATCTCACCCACGCAGGACAAGCTCTACTATGCTGTGCAGCTCTGCTTTCAGTAGGGCGAGAAGGTCTCCAACGACATCGCAGAATACGAAGGCCTCATAGTTGGCCTGAAGGCCGCGGCAGCTCTAGGGGTGAAGCGCCTCACTGTTAGGGGCAACTCACAGCTCCTCGTCAACTTCTCCAACAAAGTGTATGAGCCAAAGGACGAGCACATGGAGGCATACCTCGCAGAAGTACGTAAGATGGAAAAGAAGTTCCTACGCCTGGAGGTGCAGCATGTGCCCCGTGGCACCAACATGGAAGCCGATGACATCGCCAGGAGGGCATCCAAGCGGCAGCCCCAAGAGCCTGGCGTCTTCGAGGAGCGGCTCTTCAAGTCGTCAACCACGCCACCACTTTCAAGCACAACACGGCCTCGGGAGGAGCTCCCACAACCGCCTGCCGCGGGAGCCCTAGCTTGTGGCCCGCCCTCAGGAGCTCGCTTGCTCTTGGCGCTTGACCCCCAAGAGGGATGTTGGACCAAGGAATTCAAGGAATATCTGATGCAAGGGGCGCTACCGGAGAAGGAAGAGGACGCAGAGCGCGTGGCCCGGCAAGCCACGGCATACTGCATCCAGGACGGTGAGTTGTACAGGAAGCGACCAAATGATGTTTCGCTGCGTTGCATTTCCAGGGACCAAGGGAAGGAGTTGCTGATTGACATACACGGCGGTGACTGCGGAGACCACTCGTCGTCACAGACTCTCGTCGGCAAGGTATTCCGCAGTGATTCTACTGGCCCACGGCGCTCAACGACGCAGCTGAGCTGGTGAAGTCCTGCGAAGCTTGCCAGTTCCACGCCAAGCAGATCCATCAGCCAGCTCAGGGCCTCCAGACTATACCGCTCACATGGCCGTTCGCGGTCTGGGGGCTAGATATCTTGGGCCCATTCCCTCGAGTGCCAGGGGGCTACCGCTACCTCTACGTCGCCATCAACAAGTTCACCAAGTGGGCGGAAGTGGAAGCCGTCCGCACCATCCCAGCTGGTTCCGCGGTCAAGTTTATCAAGGGCCTCGTGAGCCGTTTCATGGTTCCCAACCGCATCATCACCGACAATGGCTCGCAGTTCACCAGTAACCTCTTCAAAACATACTGTGCTAACCTTGGAACGCAGATCTGCTACGCTTCCGTGGCGCACCCCAGGAGCAATGGCCAGGTTGAACGCGCCAACGCGGAGGTCCTGAGAGGCCTCAAGACCAGGACCTTCAATAAGAAGCTCGAGGCCTGCAGCAGGGGCTGGCACGACAAGCTCCAGTCCGTGCTGTGGTCCATCCGCACCACCGCCACTAAGACGACGGGCGAGACCTCATTCTTCCTTGTCTACAGAGCCGAAGCGGTCCTCCCTCACGAGGTCAAACATCGCTCCGCACGGGTCCTGGCGTTCGATGAAACGCAACAGGATGCCACGCTGGGGATGGACCTCATACTGCGGGAGGAGCGTCGCCGCGAAGCTGCACTAAGGGCGGCAAGGTACCAGCAGGCGCTGCGGCAATACCACTGCCGCAACATCCGCTCCAGGACGCTCGAGGCAGGCGACCTCGTCCTGAGGCGGGTCCTCTCCAGGGAAGGGTTGCACAAGCTCTCACCCATGTGGGAGGGCCCGTTCAGGGTCGTCCATGTCTCCAGGCCTGGCGCCGCGCACCTCGAGACCCAGGACGGGGTACCCATCCAGAACGCCTGGAACATCCAGCACCTCCGGAATTTCTACCCATGAAGCAAGGCCCAGTGCCTGTGAAGAAAGGCCTAGTGCCTGTGAAGAAGGCCCGGTGCCTGTGAAGAATCGCCGCTCGTGACACTCTCACGTAATAATGAGTGGGGCTGTACACGCCCCGGAGTCTCAGGAGTGCCGCCCTGGGGCCTCGGGGGCTCCCTCCCACGCCTAGTGGCAGCACTTAGCTCCGCGCTGGTGAGAAGACTTGAAGACTAGATTAGGTGCCAGACGCGACTTTTCATTTGCTTTCCGTAGTTCGCTCGCCTTCTCTTAATCGAAGTTCGCTTCTGGTGTTCCTTGCTGATTTGGTTCCGTCGCCTTTTGCCGCCTTTTCCGAATCTAGTTCGCTTATGTTCTCTCTCTCTCTCGCATACCTCGCGAGGGGGCTAGGCAGGTGCCTTCGCGAGGGTTTCTTCCTCCTGTGTTGGTCCTTCTCTCTGCCTTTGGTCTGCTTTCTCGCGAGGCACCCTCGTTCGAGCCCACAAGCCGGCACATCTCTCCTAATCCGTGACCCTCGGGTACCGCGATATGAAGCGCTGGGTCAAGGCTCGGGTGAGCGATAAGTCTCCTAGCGAGCTTCCTAACGAATTTTTTACAGTTCCTGAGCAACCACTAAGCCAAGATGGGCACGGGGAAACAAGTGCCTCGTGAAGAAGAGGCTGCCCCGAACGCGCCAGGCTAAGTTATCTTCGCACAAAATAATGACACATCACGGAAATAACAAGCATAGTATAATGATAGAGGAATCAGAGTTCGATACACGCCCCTCCGGGCCCATACTGGTTTCATTTTGATGCAGGAAAGAAAAGAGGAACAAAACAAAAGCGGCGTTGCAGCAAACCACGGGGCAGGCCTCCAGCGACGTCCCGACCTCAGCCGGATCCCTCCTCGCGCTTCATGGAGGCGCGGCGACAAGACGACCCGCTACCACCTTCGAAGCGAGCGCGGCGCTGTGGCGGCTGGTCGTAGCCGCCGCTGCTAGAGCTTTCGCCAAGAGAAGAGTCACCGTAGCTGGACGAGGCACGGCCAGCGGGCTCGTCCTCGTCGCGGCCATCGCCGAGACCGAGCACCTCATCGCCGTCGTTCGTCTCGGGGAAGCACCCGGCGCGGCGACCATCTTCCCCAAACACCCTCACGTAGAGGGTCGCATCACCGTCTGCTACCTCTTGAGCACTGCGTTGGTTTTCCCTTGAAGAGGAAAGGGTGATGCAGCAAAGTAGCGTAAGTATTTCCCTTAGTTTTTGAGAACCAAGGTATCAATCCAGTAGGAGGCTACACACGAGTCCCTCGCACCTACACAAACAAATAAATCCTTGCAACCAACGCGTTAAGGGGTTGTCAATCCCTACACGGTCACTTACGAGAGTGAGATCTGATAGATATGATAAGATAATATTTTTGGTATTTTTATGATAAAGATGCAAACTAAAATAAAAGGCAACGAAAATAGCTCAGTGTTGGAAGATTAATATGATGGAAAATAGACCCGGGGGCCATAGGTTTCACTAGTGGCTTCTCTCGAGAGCATAAGTATTTACGATGGGTGAACAAATTACTGTTGAGCAATTGACAGAATTGAGCATAGTTATGAGAATATCTAGGTATGATCATGTATATAGGCATCACGTCCGAAACAAGTAGACCGACTCCTGCCTGCATCTACTACTATTACTCCACACATCGACCGCTATCCAGCATGGATCTAGAGTATTAAGTTCATAAGAACAGAGTAACGCTTTAAGCAAGATGACATGATGTAGAGGGATAAATTCATGCAATATGATATAAACCCCATCTTGTTATCCTCGATGGCAACAATACAATACGTGCCTTGCTGCCCCTACTATCACTGGGAAAGGACACCGCAAGATTGAACCCAAAGCTAAGCACTTCCCCCATTGCAAGAAAGATCAATCTAGTAGGCCAAACCAAACTGATAATTCGAAGAGACTTGCAAAGATAACCAATCATACATAAAAGAATTCAGAAGAATCAAATATTGTTCATAGATAAACTTGATCATAAACCCACAATTCATCGGTCTCAACAAACACACCGCAAAAGAAGATTACATCGAATAGATCTCCACAAGAGAGGGGGAGAATATTGTATTGAGATCCAAAAAGAGAGAAGAAGCCATCTAGCTAATAACTATGGACCCGAAGGTCTGAGGTAAACTACTCACACTTCATCGGAGAGGCTATGGTGTTGATGTAGAAGCCCTCCGTGATCGATGCCCCCTCTGGCGGAGCTCCGGAACAGGCCCCAAGATGGGATCTCACGGGTACAGAAGGTTGCGGCGGTGGAATTAGGTTTTTGGCTCCATATCTGGTAGTTTGTGGGTACGTAGGTATATATAGGAGGAAGGAGTACGTCGGTGGAGCAACATGGGGCCCACGAGGGTGGAGGGCGCGCCCAGGGGGGTAGGCGCGCCCCCTACCTCGTGGCTTCCTGGTAACTTTCTTGACGTAGGGTCCAAGTCCTCTGGATCATGTTCGTTCCGAAAATCACGTTCCCGAAGGTTTCATTCCGTTTGGACTCCGTTTGATATTCTTTTTCTGCGAAACTCTGAAATAGGCAAAAAAAACAGCAATTCTAGGCTGGGCCTCCGCTTAATAGGTTAGTCCCAAAAATAATATAAAAGTGTATAATAAAGCCCAATAATGTCCAAAACAGAAGATAATGTAGCATGGAGCAATCAAAAATTATAGATACGTTGGAGACGTATCACCGTCATACTTGAAATGGAGGGTGCACCGCCTGCCCAGGCCGTGGGCGCGGGCGAACGTCTGCCAACCGCGGGCCAGAGCTATGTTGCCCGCGGCGGAGACTTCAACCGCGACCCAGGAGGCCCTACTGTAGCAGCCGTCCACCTGCAGACAGAGCCCGCCTGGACGAGAGGCCGGCAGCTCGTTGACGAACAAGCGCGGAAGCTGAAGCCAGTTGCCGGCCGGATGGTCCGACCAGACAACGAACTCTGGCAGCACCTCTGCCGAGTGGAAGCATGGCCGGGAAGGCCGCGCAACCACGACACGTCTCACCTCATCGTCGGGGCTGCCGCGACCGGAGCGACCCCCACCACGTGCAGCGGCGCCACCCCGGGAGCGGGGGGCCACGGCCGCGTCCCCGCTTGGGCGCCGGGGAGCCGGGCCCCTCACGAGGGGCCTTTCCTTTCTCCGCGGCGGAGAACCTCTTCGACGGCGCCATTGGAGTCGATGGTGGAGCAGAGGAGGAAGAAGCAGGCGGAATGGGAAGAAGTGGGGGACGGGGGCTCCGCCCCCTTCCTCATTTATAGCAGGAGAAGGCCAACCAGCGCCCCCCACGATCATAGGTAATGATGGTTTTCCTTGCATGTCGCAGGGACTTGTCAAGTCGGGCAGTTGCCGAGGCAGCGTGGGGAAGCGGAGACACCCACGTCCAATCAACCGCCACGCGTCAACCGAGGCCGCAGGCTTTTGGGGCCCTTGTTGCTCTGCGCTTGACCTTTGGCTTCGCCTCGAAGCCAAGCCCGAGCGCGCCTTGGGCCCGGGGGCTACTGTCGGCGTTCTGGGTACGGGGGTCCCCAGACTTGCCTGCCTACGGCCCACGGCGTGGCTGAGCTAGCAGGCCCGTACGGCCTATCTTCATCGACAAGGCATCCAAGACCCTCGCGAGGGGCCAAACCTCACGAGGCGGACGATAAAAGACCTCCTTAGGAGCGGCCTCGCCAGGCAGGCTCACGAGGGGCGGAGAGATCAAGGCAAGGCAAACCTGGGAAGGTCCTCGTGACGTGAGCCATGACGATCGAGACCACGCGGGCGCCAGCGCGCGCAGCGTCCTTGTTTCCTCTTTGGCGCTAAGGAGGCAAACGCAGGCGCAGAGTACCGAGGCATCAACCAAAGGTTTCCATATCGGTGCAACGAGACCAAGACCAGCGGGACGACAAGACGGAGGTCACCATGGAGCCCAAGACAGCATCACCACCAGAGCCTTTTGCAGGCGAAGACCGCTTTTGTCAGGATAAATTGTACTAGCTGTCCCCTTTCAAATTGGCCGTTGTTGGCTCCCTTCCCGCTCAATATTTGGGGAGAGGACCAGGGCCTATATAAGTAGAACTAGCCACCACAGTAGAGGCATCTGATCCAGGGGCATCTCGCCTAATCCTTAGCCACACCGAGCACAAGAACACCTCAACCTTAGGAGGCTGTTCTTCCCCTTGTACTGTTCATCATCGGCCCAAGAGGCAATCCACCACCACCACACTAGAGTAGGGTATTACACCACAACGGTGGCCCGAACCAGTATAAATCTTGTGTCTTTGTCTTGTGAGTTCGCCGAGTTCATCTGCGAGATCTTAGAGAGCTAGGGCGTGGATCGATAGGGAGGAGATCTTCGCGCGCACCCCAGTGTTCGAACCACGAGGGTTTTGCCGGAACCTGTGATCCGACACCCGCCTTGAGGTAGGGCCTCGTGAGTCCCGCGCTGGCTCATGAGTGCCTAGACACACCACCTCTAGCCCTGCTGTGCAAGCCACGTGTCAGGGCGGGGCTGTACACGCCCGGGGGCTCCACTCAGAGGGAGCCCCCACCCACGCACTAGCGGAAGCACCATGCTCCGCATTGGCAGTCGAGACGGTCGAGGAGCGGCTATGACCGTGCAAGTACGAAGGGCCATGCTCCGCACTGGAAACAACAGGGGGCGGCCTCATGGCCGGATTAACCTCAGGGAGCCGCCAGGCTGAGTGTTAAGCCTCATCGCAACACTTTCCCCTCGGGAGAGTCGCGCGAGGGGGCTTGGCACGGGGGCTATGCTCAGGTCACGCCTAGCGTACGCCACCCTGCCAGGTCCCTCGGACCTGGTCGTCGCGCGCCCCTCCCGAGCGGGACCTCAGTGAGGAAAGGTATGGAGGTCTGTTCGTACGTCAAGGGGGACTCCTGAGCATCGTGACCCAGGAGCCTAACTGGTCATGTAGCCCCTCACTCCTTGGTCTTGTCTTGGAGATCCGAACAACCCAACGGCGGCTGAGGTATGCGCGGGGCCGGGCCTTCCTGACGCAGAACGCTAAGGCCTACTCTCGCATCTCCTTCCCGAGGGTTGTTTGACGTCAAAGGGGACTCCTGAGCATCGCGACTCAGGAGCCTAACTGGTCACGTAGCCTCTCACCGCTTGGTCTCATCCTGCTGATCCGGACGACCCAACGACGGCTGAGGTATGTGCGGGACCGGGCCCTGCCGACGTAGAAAATTAAAGCAAACGGGAAGGAAATCGCGAAATCCTAGCAAATTATTACCAGACATGCTGTCTCTTAAAAGGTGCAGAGCACATAAGTTTTAACCTCCACGAGGCACGGTGCATGTTGTAGGAAATAAAATGGAGGGAAGCGCCACCAGCGAGCCTCTTCTCCAGCCTTGGGCGCTGCCATCGCCCGCAAGGAGTGCCCCGTCGTCGACAATGTCGCCGTCACTCGTACCATCGGCTGTGGCTCTGGGTTCAACGACGCCATCAGCCGGGGGCGCGGGGTCGATGCCGAGGACCTTCCGTAGCAGGGCCTCCACCTGATCCTTCACAGCTTTGGTGGCGGCGGTGCAGTGCTCCAGGTGCACATGCTCAAGCTGGAGGTGGTTGAAGACGCGGGTCATGGCCGAGGCGGAGAGCGTGCTGGCCTCTCCTTCCACCATGGGGCCGACCCAAAGGAAAACACCCTCGAGCGTCGTGACCAGATGGGGGAGCAGCTCGGCAGGGCCTTCCTCGGCAATCACCAACGGCTCCTTCAAACCCCTCCCGTAGAGATCCTGCAGTGCCTTGCGGGGCCTCTGCTCAAGAGAATTGAAGGTGACACGATCTTTGTTAAGAACTTTCGCCTTGGCCTCCAGCCGGCCTTCTCCGCCTCCACCTCCTCCTGCAACTTCTCCAAGCGGCCGCGCTCCATGGCCGGCTCCCGTGCCGATTGCACCAGCTCGGTTTCATGATCGGCGACCACGTCTTCCCAAGCCTTCAGCTTCTCTTCCCGCGCCTCGCGCTGATGAGCCTCGGCGGCCCGCTCGTTGCGCAGGGTCTCCAGCTCGACCTCCGCCATTCGGTAGTGCTCCTTGGCAGCCTCGTCATCCTTCAATGCCACATCGTGGGCGGCCGCGGCCAGGCCGGCAGCCTGTTTACCCTCCTTGGAGGCCGCTACGGCCTGGCTCCATGCCGCCCTGACAGACGCGTCAGATCGCAACCATCCCAAGATCAACTCCAGGTGCCCCGACGCCAGGCGACGGTCAGCGCCCTGGAGGTCGTCGCGAAGCTGGGTCAGCGCGGAAAGAGCCTCCTCCAGAGCACCACGCGAAGTAGGAGAATCACGGCCCAGCGGCGTGATTGAAGGGGGAGGAGACAGAGCCGGCGCCAGGATCGGCAAGTTAGTTGTAGTAGAGGGGGCCGGGGGCTCTAGAGCCTTTGTGACCTCAACAGGCGCGCTGAGGCGAGTGCCTCCGGAGCCGGCTTGGCTATAGAGATCGCCTTCTCCTGAGGCCGGGCCTCCGAGTCTCTCGAGGATGACCCAGCTGCAGAAGCGCGAGGGCCATTACCATCCTTTTGTGCCAGAGGTGGCTTGGCCGTGGCAAGCTGCTGGGTCTCTGGGATCACGACCGTCTCCTTCTTCTTCTTCACCACCGGCATTGGCCTAACCGTTCAAGAGGAAGGCATCAAGATACTACGACAAGAACAGGGCACAAAAGATCAAGGCAGAGCACTTACTAGTCCACGGGAGCGTAATCCCTCACCCTCTTCCGAAGCACCATGCCCGCAAGCTTCACCGGCTGGGCCACTGGCGCGCGATCCCCAGGGGCAGCCAAGGGCACGGCGCCTGGATCTGCTGCGGCACCATCCGGTGACGAAGCAGAGGCATTGCCTCGGGGGATCAGCGCCGATCTGCTCTTCTTCGGGACCCCTGCCTTCAGCTTCTTCGGAGGGGTTCCCTTGGACCTCGCGGTGACCCCGGCGGGGTGTGGTGACTCCCTCACCGGGTGCTCGCCGACGTCAGCGTCGTCAGGAAGGGTGCCGAGGAGATCAGTCTAGCACGGAGGAGAAGTGTCCCCCGCCCCCTCCATGGTCGCCTCCGAGTCCGACCTCTCCTCCTGGTCGGACTCGCCAGAGGACAACGTCACCGGGGAGCCCAGGGGCCGAGAGGGCGCCAGAGGTACGAGCCCGCGCTCGTCGAAGACAAGCATGGTGGCGGTGATCTTTTCCCCGTCCGGGCGGCGGTATAGCAGAAGATGGGTATCCGGCGGGCAGCCTTGGTCCTTCCCAAGCAGGAGGCGCAGGACCTTGTTTGGCTCCTCTTCGGGCAAGTCGTCCGGGCGCAGCCGGAGGTCGCCTCCCGTGCCCATAAGCTTCCACAAGGGGCGTGAGCGTTCCTGGAGTGGGGCCAGGTGCTGTGTCAGGAACTCTTTGACAATCATGGCCCCCATGAGCTTCTCCGCCTTCGTGTCGTACGGCTTCAGGTCGGCCACCATCTTCTCCATCAACTGCTCCACCTGGGTATCGGTGAGCTTCTCAAGAGACCATCCCTTGTGAGGCGCTGGCATCGCGGTCGGCAGCACCAGCTGAGGGTAGGAGCGCTTGGCGTACATGAAGATCCACTTGTTCCTGAAGTCCTCCACCTTCTTTCCGGCTCATGAGATCGCGTTGCTGCCATTGGCTGCGACGAAGTGGACACACCATGAACACTGGCCCTCCTTGATCCAGAGGTAGAAGAAATGGTGGAGCAGCGCCACGAACGGCATCACCCCAGCGAACGCCTCGCAGTAAAAGGCAAAGATCGACAGGAGGAGGATGGATTTGGGATGAAGATGGAGGGCGTGGAGATTATAATGGTGAAGGACGACACAGAAGAAGCTGGAGAAAGGAGGGACCATCCCCGTGAAGACGTTATGCAAGAAGAAGGGATAGAAGGTACCGCCCAAGGTTTCCGGCTTGACGGAGCCGGCCCGGAGCGCTGTCTCTCCCCCCTCATTGATGCTGCCTGCCACCACCTGGAGCGCGGCAGCGAGGTTCTTCTCCATGACTGTGGACGTGCTCAGGGCAGGCTCGAACTAGGAGGGCGAGCACGCAGCCTTCGCCTTGTCGGTGGCCATCGGCTCCGGGCTTGGGGGGAGACTTTCGGTGGATCTGGAGTCTCTCTGGGCGAGAAGGAGAAGGGGACGTGGAGCAAGACGAAGGAAGGGAAATGAAAGCCCTGTAGCAGGCGCCGACCTTTTTGTCAGGCAAGGACGGTTGCCGAGGCAGCGTGGGGGAGCGGAGGCGCCCACGTCCCATCAATCGCCACACGTCGACCGAGGCTGCAGGTGGTTGTGGCCCGCGGCGCTCCGCACTTGCCCTTTGGCTTTGCCTCAAAGCCAAGTTCGAGCGCGCCTTGGGCCAGGCAAACGTTTTGCACCTTTTTGACGGGTTTTTTACACTGTCATTTGCGATTATGGTATCGCACACAGTTTCGTCGAAGGGTCTCTGATCGTAGTGTCGCATTAGCAGCATCCTGCAGTAGTGAATTTGCGCAAAGTCAAATATTTCCTGTAAGGCAGCTTGTTTCTTATGAGTAGGAAAATATTTTTCAGAGAAGTAATAAATCATATCCTGGGGACTATGCACACAACCAGGAGCAAGAGTATTGTAGCAAGCTTTAGCATCACCCTTTAATGAGAACGGAAATAATTTAAGAATATATAGTAATAGCGAATTTTCTCATCATGAGCAAAAAGGGTGGCTATGTCATTCAACTTAGTAAGATGTGCCACAACAGTTTCAGTTTCATAACCATGGAAAGGATCTGATTTAACCAAAGTAATTAACTATGGGAAGACAGAGAATTCACAATCCTTATCATCAATAAAGATAGGTGAAGTAGCAAACTTAGGATCACACTTCGTTTTAGCATTCAGAGATTTTTCTTTATACTTGCATAATAATTTCTCTAGATCATCTCTATCCCTACAAGCAAGAATATCTCTAGTTGTCTCCTTATTCATAACATAACCTTCCGGTACCTTTGGCAATTCATATCTAGGAGGGATAGTTCTAGTAGGTGTTTCAAGATTTTCAGTTTCAAGCTCATCACCAGTTTCAACAATATCATGATGTCTTAATCTAGCAATTTGTTCATCAAGAAATTCACCTGGTGGCACATTATCATCAAGCAAGGTACTAGCATCATCATAAGCATCATTCATAGTAGAAGTAGTATCATCAATAACTTGCGACATAGCAGAAGTAGTATCATCAATAACCTCCGGTGGTGTTGCAAGTTACTTATTACAGAAGGTGAATCTAAAGTAGAGCTAGATGGCAGTTCCTTACCTCCCCTTGTCTTAGAGGAAAAAATCTTAGTCTTAGCATCCTTCAGATTCTTCATAGTGATAAATTGATAATAATCCCAAGTGACTCAACAAATATAGCCATGCTCCAACAGCGCCAGAAAAAGGTCCTTATAACCCATACGTATAGGGGATCGCAACAGTTTTCGAGGGTAGAGTATTCAACCCAAATTTATAGATTCGGCCCAAGGGGAGCCAAAGAGTTGTCAAATCAACCACACCTGGAGATTAATTATCTGCAGCAAAGTGATCAGTAGCAAAGTAGTATGATAGTTTTGATAATAGTAGCAGCAGCAATTGTGATGGTAACAGTGGTAGCAGTGACTTTGTAGCAAGTGCAACAGTAACGATAGCAGTAGTAACTTAGCAAGATCTATATAAGGAAAATCATAGGCATTGGATCGGCGATTTGTTGGATGATATTGATCATGTGACAGTCATAACCTAGGGCGATACGGCACTAGCTCCAATTCATAAATATAATGTAGGCATGTATTCCGTAAATAGTCATACGTTCATATGGAAAGAACTTGCATGACATCTTTTTTCCTACCCTCCCGTGGCAGCGGGGTCCTATTGGAAACAAAGGGATATTAAGGCCTCCTTTTAATAGAGAATCGGAACAAATCATTAACACATGGTGAATAAATGAACTCGTGAATCTACGGTCATCACCGGGAGTGGTCCCAACTATTGTCACTCCGGGGTTGCCAGATCATAACACGTAGTAGGTGACTATAACTTGCAAGATCAGATCTAGAACATAGATATCATGGTGATAACATAAATGGTTCAGATCTGAAATCATGGCACCCGGGCCCAACATGACAAGCATTAAGCATGGCAAAGTCATAGCAACATCAATCTCATAACATAGTGCATACTAGGGATCAAGCCCTAACAAAACTAACTAGATTACATGATGAATCTCATCCAACTCCTCACCGACCAGCGAGCCTACGAAGGAATTACTCACTCCCGGTGGGGAGCATCATGGAATTGGCGATGGAGAAGGGTCGGTGTAGATGAAGATTGAAGATCCCCCTCCGGATCCCCAAACGGACTCCAGATCTGGCCTCCCGATGAAGAACAGGAGACGGCGGCGGCTCTGTCTCGTCGAACGCGATAATTATTTCTCCCTGATATTTTTCTGGAAAAATAGGAATTTATAGCGTCGGTTTCAAGGTCTGCGGGTCCACCAGGTGGGGACAACCCACCTGGGCATGCCTAGAGGGGGCACGCCCTGGTGGGTTGTGCCCACCCAGGTGCCCCCCTCTGGTGGTTCTTGGCTCCAGAAATTCTCTTTTATTATATAAAAATTCTTCGCAAAGTTTCATTCCATTCCGAGACCTCAACCTCATGAGGTGGGCGCCTGCATAGAGATATCCGCTCCTCGGGAGCCAGCCTGGGGAGGCTCCTCCCTCCGGAGGTCTTGGTGTCGTCCTCCTCGTGAGGCTTGGCCCCTCGCGAGGGTCTTGTCTTGCTGGTGTTGAAGATGGGCCGTACTAGGCTGTCAATGGAGTCACGCCATGGGCCGTAGGCAGGCAAGTCTAGGTACCCTGGTTCCCAGAACGCCGACAAGCAACTTCCCAGAAATACAAATCACACGAATCCTCCCTTCTCTTTACGAATCAAATTGGAAGATCATCAACCAAACTATTAAAAAATAAGGATTTGAATGCAGCGGAACAACACTTAAACATATTATTACACCATGATTCGGGCATTTGTAGAAGACTCGTCCAGGGTTGGGGATTGTGGTTGAGACGCGACGGATGACTCTGTGTCATTTGCAGCAGTGGCACCACACCAACGGCCGCGGGTTGCGATGAGCAACCGGCTGCGGTGCGGGTGCCGGCGGGGGTGTGATGAGACCCACAGGCGATGGTACGCGTGGCGACTTGGCGCATATCTGGTTGTTGCTTGCTGAAAAGCAGCTGGACGAGCTGCCAGCGGACATGGTTGCTGCGGCCAGTGCTTCTGATGCTAGGTAGAGTAAGTAGAGAAGAGGAGAAGCGAACGTTGGATATGTCAGTTTCATTACTTGCAGAGTAGCATAGCACTATATATAGTCACAATCTAGGTTTCGATTCAAACCAGCTATAGGAGCATATCTCTCTTTTTTCTAAAACTCAGCAACGTCTCTTTACTGGTACACTAGCTTGTTCTATACGCCTTCTCAAGTCTTTGATTTTCTTTATTTTTTTGCGAGGAAGGAAGTAGGAGAAAATTGAGGGTTCCTGGGACTCAAACCCAAGACATCTCGATTGAAAACCAAGGGTGCTAGTCTCTTATGTGGCGAACGTTCCATGGGAGGAGGACGGCAAACGCAATCATTTTCCTGGCAGTTTTAGTTGCGACGCAAGATCAAACAGTGGCAGTTTTGGGAATGTTATCTGGCAAACGAGCCCTGTTTTTCTTTACTTCCTATAAAAAAGTATGCTATGTCGGCTGTCGGATTCGGGGTTCCGCAGACCCTACAGAGGTTCGAACTCTGGGGTGCGTGCAAAGGACTTGTCTTCCCCAGTACGCCTGCTCAACGATTCCACGACCTAGCTCGACGAACCCCAGAGACAAGAGAGGCAGCAGTTTATCCTGGTTCGGGCCACCTTGCGGTTGAATACCCTACTCCAGCATTGTGGTGGATTTCCTTGAGGGGCTGAGGATGAACTAGTACAGTGGTGCACTACTAGGGAAAACTTTATACAAAGAATCTTACCAGCAGTGCGGTTTAAAAACAAACGCTACTGCTACTTAGCAGTAGCGTGCTTCAAAAGAGCACGCTACTAATACCAGTTAGCAGTAGCGCGCTAGTGGAAAAGAGCGCTACTACTACAATTGCCAGGGCATTGCCTCCAAACTATGTATTGTAGTAGCGCCCTTCCTGTAGACGCGCTAGTGCTAGCGTACTTAGGAGTAGCGCGTTACGCCAACACTCGCTACTGCTAAAGTCTCATCCCCTCTCGCACCTCAGTTTAGTCCCATACTACTAAGCGAACAGCGTGTTTACCACCTTAAATACGTTACTTCTCAAACCATCACAAGCACTTGGTCTTCATTGAACTCTATGTGTACGATCTATGGCCACAATAGGAATCTTCACCGGTCCTTAAAAACCGGGGAAGATTCATATTGACAATTTAGATTCTACACAAAAAGATCATTGATGTCTAATGTATTTTTTGCTTTTTTTACATGCTTAGCCTTAGCCGTAGCGCATTTCGCAGAAGGCGCTACTGCTACAGGCATAGTAGTAGCGCATCTTCTGCTAAAAGCGTTACTGCTATGGAGTTAGGAGTAGCGCTTTATCCTATCCAGCGCTACTGCTAAGTTCAATCTTACCTTCCCCAACCGGCCGCCCCCACTCTCCCTCTCCACTCTCACTCCCCCGCACCCCCCGTCGTCTGCCACCATCGCCGTTCCCCGACCACCGTCGTCGCCCGCCACCGCCGCCGCTCCTGCTCCTCCTCTACTGAGGTAATCCCTCCTCCCTACCACGCTCCTCCCTCCTCCCTCCTCCTCCGGCCGCCCCCTCCACCTCCGGCCGCCCCCTCCTCCCTCCTCCCTCCTCCTCCGGCCGCCCCCTCCTCCCTCCTCCCTCCTCCTCCGGCCGTCCCTCTCCCTCCTCCCTCCTCCTATGGTCGCCTCCTCCTTCGGCCGCCCCACCTCCCTCCTCCCTCCTCCTATGGTCGCCTCCTCCTTCGGCCGCCCCACCTCCCTCCTCCCTCCTCCTATGGTCGCCTCCTCCTTCGGCCGCCCCCTCCTCCCTCCTCCTCCTCCCCCTCCACTCCTCCTCCGGCCGCCCCCTCCTCCCTCCTCCTCCTCCTCTCTACTCCCTCCTCCTCCCTCCTCTCCTCCTCCCTCCTCCCAACCCCCTCCTGCCTCCATCTCTCCTAAACCCTAAATTTTTTGTACTGTTCTTGTATAATGTCATTTTTACTGTTTTTGTAAGAAAATTAATTACTTTTATTTATAGTAAGTGCTTAGT
Organism: Triticum aestivum; assembly: GCF_018294505.1. Taxonomy (NCBI): domain Eukaryota; kingdom Viridiplantae; phylum Streptophyta; class Magnoliopsida; order Poales; family Poaceae; genus Triticum; species Triticum aestivum. The sequence continues at coordinate 211,941,736 of NC_057799.1, forward strand.
TGAACTAGTTGAATTAATAGAACTATTTTATTTTTATTAAGAAAATTTAGGTATATGACATTTGATGATCTAATTAAAATTTTACTATAGAACTAGTCTGTTTTTAGTAAGAAAATTAATAGAACTAGTTTATTTTTAGTAAGTGCTTAGTTGAACTAGTTGAATTAATAGAACTAGTTGAATTTATGTCAATATCACTTTGTCATCAAAGAATGCTATATGAGATTTGATGATCTAATTAAAGTTTTACTCGGTGGAATATGCAGGCTTTGTACAGTCGTGTCTCCTTGGAGTGATCGTCATCCGAGCTACCTCTACTTCCTGTACACCCGAGTCGGTGAGCTAAAAGTCCACCTCCTCTTTATCCACTCCTCGGTGTGTTGAATAGAGTAGAACTAGGGTATTTAGTCGGTGAGCTCATGTGCGTATGCTTATGATAATTGATCCGGATGGAATTGCCAGTTTAAGCGTGCATCATTGTATGTGTATGAACATCTTTGTATCGCTAGGAAAATCCGAGTGGCCTATGTTTTGCCGGAGTGTTGATTTATTTCCTTTCCGGCAAATTTCAGGCGCTCGATATGTCCTATTGTAGCAAAGGCCATGCAAGATTTTTTCGTGAATGTAAGCATGACTTGTGCTAGAATATGTAGGAAATATCGAGTGCCCCGGATTTGTGTGTTGAGTTTCCTGGTAGTTGCCTTCCATTGATTTTCAATTAATGTTTCAACTATGAACATAGGAAATGTCTGACGACAAAGAGGATTTTGGTATTTGCGAATACTGCGAAGACGAGCGCGGCTTGTGTGACAGAATCTTCCTAGTTGATGATAGGCGCTTTAGCATCAAGCTGGACGAGAACTTCGAAGTGGATACAGTAAGTCAGAACGACAAGTCTTTTTTTGTAATTAAGCATGATTTCTGCTTCATTTGCTTCAACTTATAATTTAATTTTTTTACTATTCTACTAGCATATCCCCTGCCATGAAAGAGTTTTTGTCTTGTATAACATAGGTTTCAGTCCGATGAAAACTATGGAGGTAAAGAGAGTTTACTTGAAGACCGAGCATGGTTATAGTTTCGATGCAAAATTTATACAATGCAGACACCTACACCTATTTTGAATGCATAACTTGGCAAGCACTATGCAAGGCTTATGCATTTGAGCCTGATATGGTTATCACCTTTGATATTCATCTAAAAGATGATATTCAAGGTAATAGAGACATCTCGGTCGATGTGCAGACGCCTCCAGTTCTACCATTATGTGAGTTTCTCAACCATATTTATGTCTTCGGTATTATTTATTCAAAAATAGTTGACAACTAATTTCTAATGACAGCTTATTTCCATTCAAGCAAACATGTCCGGCGCTTGGTAGACATGACCGTCCACTGTCCCGGGGCTGAACTAAACTGCAAGGAGATAAGTCATATGTTCCATGGCTTCAGGATCTTGATGCTGTCAAGACAAATTATTTTCCTGGACATAAAAATCTTAGTAATCAAAATGTGCGACCAATAGTGTTCGTATTGAACTACTGTCACATCTATTTAGTAAAGATGGTAAGATTTTTACTATTTGTCCTCAGTGCATCTTTTGCATACATTATTTTTGCCAAGTATGTTACTATACGATGTTCTTCAACAGGGACTCCCGATGATAGTTCTGCCTCAGTCGATCGAGACTAAAGGTCGCATGTCAATGGTTAGCTTACGGCCAAGACATCCTACATTGCACATGAGTGCATTCAGGATTTCTAAAACCGAGGAATGCTTAATAGTGAAAGACTGGGGCAGAATTGTGAATGATCGCGGAGAAGTACTAGTGGGCATCAATCAGAAGCGCGGCGCACGATTAGGAGACAGGTTCATCTGCATGATCCAATATGATGCAACAGGAGTGCTACACATGTTCTATGCTATTTGACCTGAGAGAGAGCAGAAGGAGTGATTAGCTAGCTAGAATAAGTTTGAAAATGATGATGTGCTACACTATGACTATGACGATTAAATAGCCAGTGTTGGTGGCAATGACTATGATGATTATTGTTAGCTAGTGTTGGTTGTGATTAGATAGCTACACTATGACTATGATGATTAAATAGTGGTAATGACTATGATGATTATTAGGTATAGTGTTGTTGGTGATGATATGATGTAAGAGTTTTTATATTAATATGATGATGATGATGAGTTATTATATCGTTGGGTGAAAGAACCGCAGATTAGTTTCAAGTGGATGGATCCTAAGTGATCAAGTCATGGATTAAAGTGATAATCCATGACTTGATCATTTAGGATCCATCCACTTGAAATTAATCCGCAGTTCTTTCACCTAGTGATTTAATAAGTCATTATGATGTAAAAAAATATCTGAATTGCTACTGTTTGAAAACTTGTATAAAGGTGTATGAATAACGACATAAAAAAAGAATACCGAATAGTAGTAGCGCGGGCTTTGAGACGCGCTGCTACTAATTACCAGTAGCGCCCGTTCCACCATGCGCTACTACGAAGTAGATATAGCAGTAGCGTGTGTCAACACATGCTACTGCTAACCTTTAGCTATAGCATTGTAGCAGTAGCACAGTTACCCGCACTACTGATAGGCTAAACACCCGCGCTACTGCTAGGCTTTTCCCTAGTAGTGGTGGAACAGCCTCAGGAGGAGAGGTGTTCTTATGCTCGATGAGCTGGTGAGCTGGTCAGGGTGGAATGGATCGGATCCCCCTCCATGGTGGTGGCTAAGTCCTATTTATAGTGGCCTTGGTCCTCTTCCCAAATGAAGGCGGGAAGGGATCCCACAACGGCCAAATTCGAAGGGAGACAACTAGTACAAGCTATCCTGACAAAAGTAGTCTTCCCCTGCAAAAGGCTCTGGTGGTGACGCTGCGGTGGGCTCTGTGATGGCCTCCGTCCTCCCGTCCTGGTGGTCTTGGTCTTGTTGCAACGATATGGAAACCTTTGCTTGATTCCTTGGGACCCCGCGCCTGCGCTTGCCTCCTTAGCACCAAAGAGGAAACTGGTACACTGTGCCCGATGGCGCCCGCCTGGCCTTGGTCGTCATGGCTCACGTCATATGAACCTCACGAGGTGCACCTTGCATAGATATCTCCGCTCCTCGGGAGCAAGCCTAGTGAGGCCGCCCCCCAGGGAGGTCTTGGTGTCATCCGCCTCGCGAGGCTTGGCCCCTCACGAGGGTCTTGGGTAGTTGTTGCTGAAGCTGGGCCGTAGGCAGGCAAGTCTGGGTACCCCCGTTCCTAGGATGCCGATAGTAGCGCCCTGGCGGAGCCGTCAAACACGATTCAGATTTTAGTTGCGTGTGCGATGCAGGGCATACGGTTCAGTTCAATTAACTGTTTGCGATGAGGAGGAACAAAAGAAACGGGCAGCCAGATGGAGGTGTGTGCGATATACAGCATATGGTTCAGTCGGATGAACTATTTGTGATTAGGCAACACAAGAGAAACGGTCAGCCAGATGAAGTTGTGTGCGATATACGGCATGCGGTTCACTCGGATGAACGGTTTGCGTTGAGACATGAGAACAGAAACGATTCAACTTAACAAGATGTGTGTGATACGAGGCAAACAAGTCTGTAATCAGAAATGTGTGTGAAGACTGATAATAACATAGACGGTTGCGGCTAATAAGACGCGTGTGTTGTGCGATAGGATTGCATATAGAACAACAACATATATATACACACACTTATAAGGACATTCTTGCATAACCAAATTAAACATCCACTTACATAGGTGGCTACTACAACCGTGGCATTTGCACACACCAAAGTAAACTATTACATGCATAATTACATAGGTGGCTACTACACACATGACATTTCCACACACCAATAAAGTAAAATATATATTACATGCATGATTAACTAGCATAAACGATCATCTGATCATCATCTACTTCTTGTGACGCTTGCTCTGCTTGTGGCTAAATCCAGGCTCGTCGATTTGGGTAACGAGGCACTTCCTCATGTCAACGATCCGCCTGTGCATCTCTTAGCATGTGTACACGCTCTTGGCCATGAACCTGAGGTGAGGTTCATCCAGTTGCCGCATCCAGGCCCTGTGCCAGGATAGGGGACTTGCTCTCTGGGCATCCTGCTTCATCTTTTCATAGTAGGGGTCGATGATGGCCGAGGCGAGTTCGACCAGGGAGTCCTTCTTCGTGCTGCCCCAGACCCTGTAGTGGTCACTGATTTCGACAAGGTTCTTGCAGGCCAAGCCCGTAACACTGAGCGCATTTACATCATCATTGGTTTCCATAGTGGCGAACTTGTAGTTGGTGCTGTTTACAAACTTGTTGAAACGGTCGCAAGGCTCTGTGGCCATGCAGTAGTGGTAGATGAGGACATGATGGCGCACGCACAACTAGGCAACGACAACCTTCTAATCTATGTCGGGATGACCGGCGGTGTACTGGAGGTCGATGCCGACCACCTTGTACTTGTCTCGAGCAAGCAACTGCTCAAAGTTGTTGATGTAGTCGTCCACCATGGCCGGGTCGATGGTGTACACCACTGAGATATCTGTCTCCCTCGCGTGGGTCTCCACTCTATGCTCGCCGAACTCCATTGGAGCGCCGCTGGACATCCCCTCTCTATGTGTCGTCGTGGGTGTGCTTGTTGTCTTGTGGGGCACGATAAAAAGGTTGAAGAGACTAAGGTTATAATGGCTGCGGGAACTAAGGGGAAGCCGGACGGCCAGGAATATTGGCAGGCCCTGATGGCAATTCTAATTGCAGTGCACAACTCCATCGTGCCGCACATAACTGCATTGCGTGGCGACGCGCGCGGCGCAACCGCATGCATATGGGGCCCCCGACGTGATCGTGCGCACGCCCAACCACTGGCAAAGCGCGCGCAGAGGGTCACGAGTAGAGCGCTTCGCGGTCGCCTCAACGGCGAGCAACCATATATATATATATGCATATAGCAGTTGAATGTGCAAGGAAAATCTCTCCACAAGCCGAGCGCGCCAATGGACGCGAGCAGAGCGCGCCGCGGCGTCTAATGGTGAGCACAGCATGCTGCAGCGGCTAACTGCGAGCAGAGCTTGCCGAGGGACGCGAGCAGAGGCCGACACAGTGTTACGTGGCAAATAAGATGAACTGTGCGAGCGATGTCGGAGACATCAAGCACGAATCAGATTAGAGTTGCGTGTGCGATACGTGGCATACAATGTTCTATATGTCGTGCAATGTGGTGTTCAGTTAACTTCTTGGTTCAATTCTGCAAATGTGATGTTCAATTCTTCAGGGTGCAATATTTCCAAGTTGTTAAGCATGCTTGGTTTGGTTAACTGTCTGGTCTTCTATTACGAGTATGTTATATTGTGCAATGTGGTGCTCAGTTAATGTTTGGTTCATTTGTTGTGGTGTTTAGTTAACTGCTTGGTTCAATTCTACAATGCAATGTTCAGTTGTTGTGGCTGCATTCTGTTATTGTATACCATGTGAGAAATAAATCCAATTTGGCTGTACTAAATACATGAGAAACAAATACAATTGCTATATTTGCAAGTTGTTAAGCATGCTTGGTTTGGTTAACTGTCTGATCTTCTATTAGGAGTATGTTATATTTTGCAATGTGGTGCTCAGTTAATGTTTGGTTCATTTGTTGTGGTGTTTAGCTAACTGCTTGGTTCAATTCTACACTGCGATGTCCAATTGTCGTGGGTAGAATTTTTTATTGTTGTGCATGTGAGGAATAAATCTAATTTGGCTGCACTTAATACATGAGAAACTTATACAAGTGCTATATTTCCTAGTTCCTAATCATGCTTGGCTTGGATAAATGGGTTTTCCATGCGGCTTGAATTAATTTGATGAATCTGCAATGTGCTTATTTTTCATCAACATATTTTACTGATAGCATGCGAACCCTTACTTAACCTGATGACTAACTACCTTATATGTGTTGTAGGGAAACAATGGGAAGCATTGAGGTTTACAATCGAGGTTAGCACGTGCATGGTCCTTTGTCTAATGGCACATTATTGTGCAATTGCAGGAACCATTCTAATATTTAGGTTTTTAATAATTTGGTCTTGCACATGTAGGTCCTGCTGTTAGAGGTTTTGACCCACTGTTCGACCCTTTTCGCATATGGGGTAATGAGTTGTCCATGAATATTAGTCAAGTCAAGAAACTCAGAAAGATTGTTAGGATAAAGAAATTAGCGACAAAAAACAACAAGATCTTTGTGTGCACAATGAAGAAGACATCAGTTCACTACAGGATGGTACTAACTATTATACCTTGCCTTTTTTATTCCTTTGCCCCATTTCCAATATAGAGAAGATATTTATGCACATCCTTGTTTTCAGGCCTTTCCAAAGCAGTTCACTGATGATTACCTCTCAAACCACCTGTATGGTCAGGAGGCGAGGAAGGTATTCATACAACACCCACGGTTCAATATTGAAGTGTTCCTGAAGAGGACGAAGGATGGACGGTCAATCATCCACAGGCACTGGCCTAAAGTTACAAAGACCTTCAACATCAATGAAGGCTCAATATTCGCCTTCTGCTTCAGCAGTTTTCCAGATGAGATACATTTGTCTATGTACCGTCTATGATGCTAATTTCGAAAGGTTGTAGATGTTGCATGCGAAACTTGGTCCTCGTGTAGTTGTGTAATGGGGTAGCTGAGTGGTGAAGCTATATGATGTTGTACTCTGATGTATTTCAATTATGAAAATGAAATATATCGTGTGCTTAATATGAAATGTCAATTAGATTAATAAATGGATTATGAATAATCGAATAATTAGCCTGCTAATTGGGGTTTTCTATTGCAAACGGTTATTGAGGAAACACAGTGTGCGATGCATTCAATAACGCACACAGTTTCTAGGAATAAACCGTGTTAGATTAATGAACAATCACACACGACATCCTCTTCAAAACTGTTTGCGTTAGGCCACCTGGCACAAACGTTTACCACATAAAAACTGTGTGTGATGGACAGCCTTTGTCACACAGTTTCTTCTATGCACCGTGTGTGATGCATTCAATAACGCAAACGATAAAATTATTAATATTGTGTGCAATGGTAACGCTATCACAAATGACTTAACGGGAAAAATTGTGTGTGATGTACCTGTGAACGGAAAAGTTTTCCTTGGAGCGACTGCGTGGGATGTACATAGGAACGGAAACGTTTAGCGGGGACTGATTGTGTGGGATGTACTTGCGACCGGAAACAGTTTCGTCGTAAAATTGTATTTTGTAGCTCTATTGTACGTATTTCCGTATTTGAGCGCTCGCCGGTCGCACACGACCCCATTTTGCCAAGCGTGTGTGCCAGGAGGGCTTATCCCCGACGGTTTCTGGGTCGTGTGGGAAGGAACCCCCTATCGCCCACACTCACTTGGCGATGGTTCCAAAGGCCATCACGGAAAGGGGTTAAAAACCGTTTGTTTAGCAGATTGCTGTACTAGTGATTGAAGAAGAGAGTCGCCCACAAGCTTGGGGGAGGCTTATCCAATTGCTTAATGCTTTTCCTGATCATCCTCTTAAGAAAGATGAAATACTTGATATCTTCTATAATGGACTAACCGATGCTTCTAGGGATTTCCTAGATAGTTGTGCTGGTTGTGTTTTCAGGGAACGAACTATCGGGCAAGCTGAAGAATTGTTGAATAACATGTTGAAATATTATGATGATTGGACTCTTCCTGAACCACCGCTTAAACCCACTCCGAAGAAAAGGGGTATTTTATATCTCAGTCCTGAAGATATGCAAGAGGCAAAGAAATCTATGAAGGAAAAAGGTATTAAAGCTGAGGATGTCAGAAATTTACCTCCTATTGAAGAAATACATCGGCTTAATACACCACCATTGCCTAAGGTGGTAGAGATAATTCTCTAATGAAATTCAATGATAATGATAATCCTCACAATATGCACCCTAGCAAATGCCTTTATGAGTTTGAGAATTACATTAGAAAACAAGATCACTTCAATGCAGATGTTATGAAACAATTGAAATACAATTCAGATATGATTGCTTGCTTGAGTGACTTGTTATTTAGAATCTCAAATGATATTGGATGTGTGTGGAAGCATGCTTCTATGGTTCAAACCCTGTTAGAATAATTTGCTAAATCTCAAAGAGAGTTGCTTGATGAAATGAGTAATAATATCAATGATCATGCTGTTAGAGTAATGACTAGAGGAGGTAGGATGACTCAGGAACCACTTTATCCTGAGGGACACCCAAAAAGAATTGAGCATGACTCGCAAAGGGTTAACACTGATGCACGCAGTCCTTCTAAAAAGAAAAGGAAGAAGAAAAATGATAGGACTTTGCATGCCTCTAGTGAACCCGAAGTAGAAAAAACTCCTGATAATGAAGTTTCTATCTCTGATGCTAAAACTCAATCTGGTTGTGAAAACTCACCTTCTAATAATGAAAAAGATAATGATGAGGTTATGAAGATACTCAAACAAATAATAAAGAACCAGACAATGATGTTGAGATAGAACCAGCAGTTGATCTTGATAACTCACAACCTAAGAATAAAAGATATGATAAAAGAGACTTTGTTGCTAGAAAACATGGTAAGGAAAGAGAACCATGGGTTCAAAAACCTATGCCCTTTCCACCTAAGTCAACTAAAAAGAAAGATGATGAAGAATTTGAACGCTTTCTGAAATGCTGAGGCCAGTCTTTTTGCGTACTCGCTTGACTGATATCCTTAAAATGCCTCCTTATGCAAAGTACATGAAAGACATCATCACCAATAAGAGAAAAATACCGGAAGCTGAAATCTCCACCATGCTTGCTAACTATACTTTTAAAGATGGAGTACCTAAAAAACTTGGAGATCTGGGAATACCAACTATACCTTGCTCGATCAAAAGAATTTATGTGAAAACTGCTTTATGTCATTTGGCAGCTGGTGTTAGTGTTATGCCTTTCTCTTTATATAAAAGACTTGACTTGAATAAACTCACACCTACTGAAATATCTTTGCAAATGGCTGATAAGTCAACTGCCATACCTATCGGTATTTGTGAGGATGTGCCCGTTGTTGTTGCTAATGTTACTATTTTGACTGACTTTGTTATACTTGAGATGCCCGAGGACGATAACATGTCGATTATCCTTGGTAGACCCTTCTTGAATACTGCAGGGGCTGTTATTGATTGCAATAAAAGCAAGGTCACTTTTCATATCAATGGTAATGAGCATACAGTGCACTTTCTAAAGAAACAATTCCAAGTGAATGGTATTAATGTTATTGAAAAATCTTCGACAATCACTATTGGAAGTTTTCAACTACCTCTACCTACTGTCAAAAAGAAATATGAAATGCTTATTGTTGGGGACATTCATATCCCCGTTGATGTAACTTAGTGATTTACGAAAGTTCTTCAGTTTCATGCTAATCGAAAGTGGTTGTTAATAAGACTTGATCAACCTGATTAATGGATCATTTTTGAGAGGTATGAAATTGATGAATTTAGTAAGCACTACATTTTGTCCCTACGTTTTGTTTTCTATTTTTATTAGTTAAATAAAATAAAATGCCATGTTTTGTCTATTTTCTGAATTTCCCGTGCAATAAAAAATGACCCAAAAATAAAATTTATCAGAATGCTCTGAAATTTTAATACGATTTTTTCTGAATATCTAAGAATTTTTGGTACAAATAATATCAGAGGGAGGTGCACCAGGTGGGCACAACCCACCTCGGTGCGCCAGGACCCCCAGGCGCACCCTGGTGGGTCGTGGTCCCCACGTGGGCCCCCTCACTTATCTCTTCATCGCACATCACCACCTACCTCCAGAAAAAAATCACCATTGCTCTCTCTCTCTCTCCTGCTCTTGCTCTCAAACCCGCGGATTTCGATCTCTTTGGTCGAAGCTCCGTTTCCGAAACTATTTCGGGGGATTGCTGCTTGGTATGTGACTCTTCCGTTTGTCCTAGTTTTTGCTTTAATGGTTTATATTTTGAATAATTAGTTTCTCTTGGTGCTACAATAGATGAGCTTGCATGTTGAATTCTTAGAGTTTTAAGTAGTTTGAATGCTTGCTATGGCCTCTATGCATCCCTATGAGTAGTTTCTACCAACCTTGTAAAGTTTTGTTGAGAAAATTTTGTGGACTAAAAATTTCAGAATTTTGTTCATAGGAAAAACATGAGTATCTTTAGGAAGTTTGCTTCCAAAAAGAACTCCAAGGGAATGATTGGGGAATCATCTGACAGTGATCTCCATACCCGGAGAATGGCGGAGATACGGCCGTGCGAATGGCCGCATAACCCGTTCATGGAAGGGGCTGGAATCCTTCAAGAGTTTGCACAATATGCTGCTAATGCCGGCCTCATCGACTTCATCGCAGCTGAATGTGAATAGCATCATCTCCTCACAAACTCCTTTGTACAAAGTTTTAATTTCCTTCCTAAGAATAATCCCCGTGGAGTGCAGTTTAACTTATAAGTTGAACCCCATCAGATACCGCTTACTAAATTTTGTGACATATGCTTGATCCCTTCCGATGGGAGTTTAGCATAGCCTAGGCCTACAGACTTCGAAGGACTTTATCTCACTCTGTCTGTAGGGGATGAGAGAGGGGTGTCAAGTGTCACCGCTACTAGCTTGCATTTTCCTGCCGTGCATTATTTTGCTCTATTCATTGTAAAGTGCTTGCTTGCTGGAGAGAAGGTGGGTGCACTCAGTGCCCCAGACCTTGCTGTATTACGCCGTGCACTCCAAGGCAACACCACTTATAGCTTGGGAGCTATTGTGGCACCCCGCCTTCACATTAATAAATCTAAGGGAAAAATACATGGTGGTATTTACGCTACTCACTTGGCTAATCGCTTTAACATTCAGATACGCCAGCATGATTATTCGTTGCCCAAGGTTCACCTAGATCGCACATCCATGGAACACCACCAGTTTATTGCAGTCGATTACCCTAACATTCCTAGTCCTTATAACCTGGTTTTTAGTGTGAAAACTCGTGATATTATTCCATTGCCTGCACCTGCTTTGTTTGATCCAATTGTCAGGGGTGGATACAGGATTATGCCTGCGGACATCGTCGCCTACCGGAACAACCTAGCTGCAGCACAGGCTGAGCCTTAGCAGAGGGATCCACAGGCACCCGCTCCACAACATTTCGACATAGGACCCCATGGTTTCTTCGACTACTCATTACCAAGTTAGGCCAAAAGCCTAAGCTTGGGGGAGTATGTATTTCCACCGACATTACATTCATGTTCACACATTTCATTTGTCGGTCTTCACACTTTTTCATTGTATTAACCATGCTTAATTTATTTTCTCGCTTTCTTCTTGTGTGTTTGAAAAACTTTGAGAAAATCTAAAAATATATTTCCTGCTTCTTTTTGGTTTTTTTCTTTCTAGAGTAGTTAACTGTAGCACTAAAAAGAAAACTCAAAAAGATTTCCTTGTTCTTCTTTTGCTTGATGGGAGCTTTCCCATGTAAATAGCTTTTCTCGTTTTTGTTTTTCCCTTTTATTTGCTTGATTAAGAAAACCAAAAACTCCAAAAATATTTCTGTGTGTTTCTCTGATTTTTTTTCTTTTTATTGAGTCATACCCAGGAGAAGACCACGATGAAAATGTTGAGTGTCTCTCATATGCATTATTGTTGATCTAGTTAGTTTTATTAGGGCTTCCATGATGCTCCCCATCGGGAGTGAGTAATTCCTTCATAGGCTCGCTGGTCGGTGAGGAGTTGGATGAGATTCATCATGTAATCTAGTTAGTTTTGTTAGGGCTTGATCCCTAGTATCCACTATGTTCTGAGATTGATGTTGCTATGACTTGGCCATGCTTAATGCTTGTCACTTTGGGCCCGGGTGCCATGATTTCATATCTGAACCATTTATGTTATCACCATTATATCTATGTTCTAGATCCGATCTTGCAAGTTATAGTCACCTACTACGTGTTATGATCCGGCAACCCCGGAGTGACAATAGTCGGGACCACTACCGGTGATGACCGTTGTTTGAGCAGTTCATGTATTCACCTTGTGTTAATGCTTTGTTCTGGTTCTCTATTAAAAGGAGGCCTTAATATCCCCTTAGTTTCCAATAGGACCCCACTCCCACGGGAGGGTAGGACAAAAGATGTCATGCAAGTTCTTTCCATAAGGACGTATGACTATTTACGGAATACATGCCTACATTATATTTATGAACTGGAGCTAGTGCCGTATCGCGCTAGGTTATGACTGTCACATGATGAAAATCATCCAACAAATCACTGATCCAATGCCTAAGATTTTCCTTATATTGTTCTTGCTAAGTTACTACTGCTATAGTTACTATTGCACTTGCTACAAAATCACTGTTACCGTCACTATTGCTGCTGCTACTATTATCAAAACTATCATACTACTTTGCTACTGATCACTTTGCAGCAGATATTTAATCTCCAGGCGTGGTTGAAATGACAACTCAGCTGCTAATACTTACAAATATTCTTTGTCTCCCTTTGTGTCGAATCTATAAATTTGGGTTGAATACTCTACCCTTGAAAACTGTTGCGATCGCCTATAGTTGTGGGATATCAATGGCTTCGGCCTGCTGCTCTCTCCCCAGGAGCCCCGCGAGCGGGGGCTGGGTGCGGCGTGCACATCTGAGCTAGCTTGAGTAGCATCAGGGCCCCCTCGGGGCCAAGGACATAAATGTCACAGGTCCGCCTGTGCGCACACCTTGTCAAATCTTTGGCTTTTGGCTCCTCGCACGGCACTCTCGAGCGAGCCAGCAGGCACGCACCATGCCCGGCATCTGGCTTTGGGCCTCAGGGGCACTCAGCACCGGCCCCCCACTTCCGGGAATCACAACGCCAGGCGAAGGCACACCAAGAGGCCTTAAGCTCTTGCAATGCCCTCCTGAGATTCCGCGGATTGGGGGCACCGGAGGACTCGTCGCAGGAGAAGCGCGTCTCCGCGATACAAGAACCTGTTCAAGGCCGCAAACACAAACAAAGCCACGCCAACTACTCTAGTCAGGAGCCCTCCGGCTCACGACGGCACGTTTTCGAAATTAATCTAGAGGACATATCATTGTTTCATACATTAAAGCGGAGCCCCGTCCAAAAAATGCTTTCACGCCCCGCAGAGCCATACCTGAAATTTTAGCAGGAAAACAGGGAAATACAAGCCAAGCTAGATGCGCTACCATCGGCGTCACTGTCATCGTCATAACCGTTAGCTCCTCCCTCTTTGGCCGCGAACGCAGCCACGTCGTCGGCAAGGGCGAAGTCCTTGATCAGGTCATCCACATGGTCGTCCACCCAACTCACCAGGTCGCCCTGGGTTACTCCCGGCATGGGGGCTATCACAGCATTGAAGTCTCAGTCAGGATCGAGGCTAAGAAGGTAGCTGAAGACACGCGAGAACGCGCACCCTAGAAGTTCTCGGCTCTTCTCTTCGACGAGATGGCGTGCCCTCGCGGCCCTGCCTCAAGACCTGGGTGAAGAAGCAGAGGTAGCCGGCATCATCAGCTTTGTACGGGCGGGCGATGCTCTCATCGCAGATGGTGTCTAAGGCCCGGTTGGCCCTGACCCTAAGGTCCTCGAGCATTAAGGAACGCTCACGCTACAACATTCGGCGGCGGCCCGCCTCGTCCGAGGCTCTCTCCACGAGGGACGTGACACACACGACCTACTGATGAAGTGAGGACTGCTCGACCTCAGCGGTGGCCCGGGCCTCCTTGGACGCTTTCTCACGCTGCTCTGCCACGGCCAGCTTCCCCTTGAGGGCATCAACCTTGCCCCGCAGCTCGACTTGCCGCTACTTGAAGCGAGTCTCCTGGAGCCCCAGCTTTCGGCGGTATTCCTCGACACGCGCCTCGCGGATCCCTGCCACCTTCTGATCGACCTCCCATTGAATTGTCGCCTCCCGAGAGGCAAGGGCGTCCTCGGCTGTGGCTACCTCGCTCTCCATCACCTCCAGTCGCTCGCGCTCCAAGCTATGCTCCGATGCCTCAAGCGCCAGCGCGTCCTCGCGCGCCCGGACTCCCATCTCGTTCGTAGGGGCCCCGCATGGAGGCACCACAAGGGCGGCTCTAAGGGCCTGGACTTGCCGCTCAAGGGCGGCATTCGAAGCTCAAAGCTCCCTCTCGCGCTCCTCGGCCGCTTCATGACGATGATCCGCGGCCCGGTCCTCCTCCAGGGGATGGGCACAAGCCTCCTGAGAAGCTGCAAGGGACTCCTTGGCCTCCGTGCGGGCGCGCTCGTGCTGCAAGCGCCCGAGGTTCATGGCAACTTTCAGTTGATGACATTCGCGCGCCAGGCGGAGGCCCTACACCTCGAGGCATGTGTCGATGTCGGTTAGCTCGGTGCCGAGCCAGTCTAGCGAGCTCGTCGCTTCCTGGAGAAGGTTGTGACGGACAGCACTACACCCGCGCGTGAGCTCCAACACTCGGCGAGCCCTTCCTCTGCTCCTTGGTCTGCCGAAGGAGCGCGAGATGACTCGCCCATCTCCAGCGGGTGGGGGGGGCGATGGCTGGAGCTCCTTCGACCGCTTCCCGGTCCGTAGGCGGGGCACGACATGATCCAGCCCCGCCGCTTGAAGATGGAGCCATCTCGCGGATCGCCAAACCACCGGCAAGAACCAGTGGAGGAGCCCTCGGCATAGCCTCCATGCCCCAAAGGTCGCTCTAGAAGAAGAACGTCTGGATGCAGGCCCCTAGCCCTCCAGCAGCGGCCTCGACTCAAGAGCCGGCACCACCTTGCACGCCGTTGCCCGGCTCGGGAGGTCCGGGGTCGCAGCCAAACCAGAGGCCTCCAGATGTCACGCTCCGGGCATGTTCACCATCGTGACGGAAGGGATCCTGAGGCGAAAAAGTCAGACAAGGACGCGGTATGCGAAAGTCTGTGAGGGCAAGGTACTTACTCATCCACGACAATCCACTTCCTCTTTTTCTGGGCACGTGGGGCGGGGCCCCAGTGGCTCCCGAGCCCTTTCCTCTTGCGGAGCACCCCGAGGCCTGGAAGGGGCACGCTGCAGGCTGGCGCGCAGTCCCTCGCGGCAGGGGCAGCAGCTGCATCCGCGGGCGGGGCTCTCCCATACCGCCTACGAAGGTGTGAACCGTCTCCTCAGGAGCAAGCAGTGGCGCCTACCCTCCAGTGGACACACCAGGAGCGCTCGATGATGCTTGCTCCCCCGAGGCCATCTTTTGAGTGCGCGCCATAGGACCAACAAGCACGGGAGCCACCAAGATAGGGTTCTCACGAGGCTCCTCGTGGCCTTCGGGGAGCAGCCCCCACTCATCGAAGCGGGGCATCTTCTCGACAAAAGCCCTCCAGTTCAAGTAGTTGTACAAGGGGCACCCCTCGGGAGGGAACACAGCAGGCGCGGGGTCACCCGTTAGGAGCCGGAGCACTGTGCGCAATGTCTTGGAGGGGAGCGAAGGCACCTGGAGCCTCATGGGGTCGTCGGGGCCGGTGAAGGCCCACATCGGGTGAGAATGGCACTTGAGGAGGGAAATGCGCCGCCGGACGAACTCCCTTACCACCATCACCGCTGTCACTCTTGCCTCCTTTAGGTTGCCCAGCCTGGACAAGATACGTGCAAGCCGTCGGTCAACGAGCTCTGCATGTCCCCAACCGGAGCTCGGCTCCGCCGGCGCCAATGGGAGGAGGAGCAGGGGATACACACGGTAGCATCCACATACACCCGCTGCTTCCAGAACCCCCTCGCATCCGGGCGGAGCGTGAATTCGATGCCGGAGCCACCCGTCACCGCCACTACATGGAGCGACACACACCCCGAGCGCTCTCCGTCGCCGACCAAGTGGAGTGAGAAGAAATGGCAGAGCAGGGCCACGGACGGGGCAATGCCCACGAAGGCCTCGCACGGGAAGGGGAAAGCGAAGAGGAGGACGATGGATCCGGGGTCCAGATGCAGCGCGTAGATCTGGTAGTGCGAGAGCACGACGCTGAAGAAATCCAAAAAAGGGGGGAGAAGGTCAGTGAAGAGGGCGTGGAGATGAAGGGGGATCTCGGTGGCCTCCATGGCTGCTAAGAACCGGGAGGCGGGCCAGACCGTCGTCGCCTTCCACTCGTTGGAATCAGCGGCGAGGGCTTGCTAGACCTTGTCCAAGCCCTCTTGGTTATTCACCGTGGACAGGTCCAGCGCTGGTTCCGGCCCTAGCAAGGGCTCCGCGGTCACACGGGCATTCCCTTTCTTCGTCCTGGGAGCCATGGCGGCGGAATGGATTGGCGCTGTGGGGAACTTGGTGAGGAAGACGCAGGTCTGTAGAGAGGTAAGGGAGTAGAAGGTGAGCGCGGCAAGCAATGATGGCTTGGCCGCGTATGCGAGGAAGTTGTCAAGTCGGGCAGTTGCCGAGGCGGCATGGGGAAGTGGAGACGCCCACATCCCATCAACCGCCACGCGTCGGCTCGGTCCGCAAGCGATTGGGGCCCGCGGCCCTTCGCCCTTGCCCTTTGGCTTCGCCTCGAAGCCAAGTCCACGCGCGCCTAGGGCCAGGGGGCTACTGTCAGCGTTCTGGGAACCAGGGTACCCAGACTTGCCTCTCCATCAACGGCCTGGTACGGCCCATCTTCAACACCAGCAAGACAAGACCCTCACGAGGGGCCAAGCCTCGGGAGGTGGACAACGCCAAGACATCCAGAGGGAGCGGCCTCCCTAGGCTGGCTCCCGAGGAGCGGATATTTCTATGCAGGCGCCCACCTCATGAGGTTGAGGTGACGCCAGCCATGACGACCAAGGTCTGGCGAGTGCCAGCGGGCGCAGAGCAGCAGATTTCCTCTTTTTTGCTAAGGAGGCAAGCACAGGCGCAAGGTCCCAAGGAATCAGCCAAAGGTTTCCATTTCCGTGCAATAAGACCAGGACCGCCAGGACGGCAGGATGGATGTCATCCCCGAGCCCACAGCGGTGTCATGGCCAGAAGCTTTGTAGGCGAAGACCACCTTTCGTCAGGATATACTACAAAAAAAGACACTTCCGTGATGATACGTGTTTGTCACAGTAGGTCACGTTTTCTGTCATGCATGTACATCCATGACAAATTTATGACAGAATCAAGATAGTCATACATGTGCTATCATAGAAGTGTTCCATGACATTACCAAAATTATCATCACGGAAGTGTCCACTTCCATGACGATAAATCACGCGTCATAGAAGTGCTTTCGTCAAGGGTGACCGACACATGGCATCCACCGTAACGGGACGCTGTTAAGCTATCGGGTCCGGTTTTGGATCCGATAACCCGCTAATAGCCACGACCAATGCCGATTTTCCACGTGTAAAATTCTCATTGGCCGACGGAACCACGTGTCAGCTCCGCGTTGGCACATGTGTCACTCATCCAATGGGCGAGATGCGCCTATGATATGTTGACACGTGGACCGGCCCAAAAGTGGCCCATAAAGATTAAATGGGCCGGCCCAACTAAAGGCCCACAAGATTTTGCGGACCATAATGGGCCGACCCAGCTAAAGGCCCACAAGATTTTGCAGACCATAATGGGCCGGCCCAGCTAAAGGCCCACGAGATTTCGCAGACCATAATGGGCCGGCCCAGCTAAAGGCCCACAAGATTTTGAGGACACTAATGGGCCGGCCCGTTAACAGGCTGCCATGTTTTGGGCCAAATGCCGGCCCATATTTGATCCGGTCCATTAAACAGCCTGCCACGTTCCGGGCCCAATAAAGGCCCATATGAGATCCGGCCCGTTAAAAGCCTACCACGTTCTGGGCCAAATTACGGCCCAGATCAGATCCGGCCCTTTAAGAGGCTTTGGGCTAAATTATGGCCCATATCAGATTCGGCCCGTCAACTGGACGCTATGCTTTTGGGCCCACTTGCTAAAGGCCCATTTAGTAATTCGGCCTGATATTAGTTTCGGCCTGTTAAAGGCATGTTTAACATTTCGGCCCTATATTTATTTTGGCCTGTTAAAAGTCCGTCATATAGTTGGGCCTAACTACGGCCCGGTTTGCATCCGGCCTGCTCACAGCCGATAATCTGATTGGGCCAAACAAGGACCGAGACAATTTTGGCCTGTTAACGGCCCGTGATGTGATTGGCACAATCATGGGCCGGGGTCTATTTCGGCCTGCTGCCGGCCCGTGAGCTGTTCGGCACGTTTCAGGCCCAACCCACTTTTCAGCCTCCTAAAAGCCCATTGAGTTTTCTTGCGAAAATAGGGCTGGCGGTTTACTCGGCCTATTAGAGGCCCAAATCTACTAGTGGGCCAGTTTACATTTAGGCCTGTTAACGGACCGATTATGTAGTGATTTGCATGACGGCCCGATTATGTACCGTAATTTTATGGTTTGGCCGGTTTACTGCGAAGACAGGATATATATACAGTAAAATAACTGCAGCATCGTGAATAAGAAAAAACCTAGACTATACAATAAAGAAATTACAGCATATTACATCCACTGGGCATCAAAGTTCGCCACTATGATAATAAAGCACAAGCAGATAGCAGATTACATACACTGGCATCAAAGATCGCCACCAGTGCAAATAAACACGCCGACAAAATAATATACAAAACGACAGCACTTCAATAGAGTTCAAGAAAGGTTAGCCCTGCTCGGGAGCTACAGTGCAAGCAGTTGAGCAAGCTGACGAGACTGCGCTTGTTTGATACTTATATCCTCCTCACTCTGAAAGATAAACAAGCAGACAGATGACAGGTTTTGCACATATAAGTATCAGTGCTGACAATTCATCACATTTCTTACTGACGAATAAAGTGACACAGTTTAAAATAGCATTAACACAATATGGTATTGTTCAGGTTAAGACATGGCAGGAAATGACATTGTGAAGGAGTTGGCAGCTTCACGACACCACTGGATTACAGATCAAGAACTCATAAGTATCAATGGTTAGTGTGCTGTCAATTTATCCCATTTCAGATTGGCAAATAAAGAGACGGTTTAAATAATAGTAGAATGATATGACATTGTTCATAGTTAAGACATTGCAGAATATGACATTGTGCTGTAGTGGGTAGGTTCACCACACCACTGGATTACGGATCAAGAACAGAAGCATACATGCAGTGCAAAAGAAGATCACTTGCTCTGTATAGTTTAATTTACATGGTATGAAGAAGGAACTTGGTTGTACAACTGAAAACTTAAATTGAGAAGGACAAACTTTTGTTTATGAACTACATAATAAACTTTAAACATGCAATTTGATGCAAACACCAAAAATAAACAGCTGTTGCAGTCATGCCTAACCAAATATACACAACAAAGTTTGAAGGCTTGAGAAGGACAAACTTACATTATTGGTAAAGACAGGCTCTATAAAGCCCTTGTCCATGCTGATGGGGGGGGGCAATTCAAGAAGTTTACCACAGAATCTTCTTCATAAGCATTGCCTTTATTCTACATTTTGTTAAGAGTAAATATAGATGTGATAATATAAGAAAAAATGGAGAATATTTAAGATAAGATGAAGAGTGATGCTACATGACCAAGTAGCTATAAATGTAAGTACAGCGATACAGGCAAAAGGTACAGCCAAGAGCAATGCAGAGCTAAACTTCTTCAGGACCATCGGTGTTATCCAACCTTATGGTAAGAGTAAATATAGATCTGATGCGTAGAAAATGGAGGGCAAAGGAAAATAAGCTGCAGAGTGATGGTACATGAACAACTACCTGTCAATATAAGTACACTGATAAAGGACAACAGGTACTTACAAGAACAATGCAGAGCTAAAAAATTCATTGGCATTGGATATATTCTACACTAATGTAACCATTCATACAGATCAGATAATTTGGAGCGAACAATTGATAAGCAAGCTATCATGCATACTGCTGTCACATAATGAACCAGGTATGAATGCAAGTACAGTGATACAGGACAATAGGTACTAACGAGAGCAAAGCAACGGGCAACATATTTGCGATATCCTGTCGTTCTTTTCAAACCGGAATTCTTCTTCAAGCTGATTTCCTGCAAAAAAGATCCGTAAGGCACATGCGAAAAAGTAGAAGTTCAAATTGTCATGTGATATCATAGACAGTACCTCATCCTGGGAACGAGACCAGTGCATAACAAGGTTTTTCCATTCAATGTCTTCTAAATTTAGCACAGGAGACTTCACCGGAAATTCGTTTATAGACTTGCCATCAAAGTGTGATTTCCTCAGGTAAGACCGATACTGCAATGCTTCCTTGAAAAGCGCAAGCAAGCTTTGCTCGTCATGACTATCCAGATTGACCCTCGCCTACTTACAATAATGTAATGTAAATCATTGATGTGTTCAATCAGCAGAAAACAGGAAAATAATCACCATGAATAATAGCACTTACACGTAAGTGGGACAGGAAGATGTGAAAATGGTGTTTGTCTTCACTATAATCTTCCCATGATGGGAATATATGCACGTAGTCCCTAACAACATTGAAAGCATTGTCTTTAAAACTGGGAATAACTGGAATGGGGTTCCAATCTGCAGGAATTGGCCGTCTCTGCAGTTGGGATAGGTCTTCGGCCGGTGGACTTGCTGTACTTTTTGCTGGAGTGGGATTTTTCTGTGGTACGGCTGGTGCTATGGCAACTGAAATCGGCATACCTTTTGCTGGAGTGCAGGTCCTGTGTGGTGGGGCTAGTGGTGTGGCCAGTGAAGTATGGGTACAGTCTGCTGGAGTCGGTCCTACGTTTTGTGTCACTGGTTGTACAACCAATATAAGTGGGGTGCTGTCTGATTTCTCCGGCACCACCACGTTTTTCAAGGACTTTGCTGGTGCTCCTTCAGGTTCGGCAATCACCCTCTTCCTTTTTGATGTCTGATGCACAAGAACAACATTTGAGTGGAAAAACATGGTATGATGACAGATGGAATATGTATTGATAATGGATGGGCATGGCATCTTGACATATATGATGAGTAAACTAAGCAGATGGCGGTGCAACAAAGTAGAAGAAATGCAAGACAACATATGCAAGATACGCGCAATCAATAAAACCTTGCCAAATTAGAACAGGCACCTTGATGGGTGAACAGGACAGGCCATCTGCCTTTGACTCCTCGAGGTTAGAATAGTCATTAGGATCATATTCTGAACAAGAATCTACAGGTGGGGAGCGTATGAGTCTCATTGCATCCAGAATGGCACTCAATGCCTTGGTGCCAATTTTGTAAGTCGTTGCAGTGTTCCACAATATTCTTCTGATGCGCGGATTCTGATATTCACTGTAATTACGTATAATATCTGAGAACCATGAAAACATAAATAGTAGTGAGATTATCTTTGTAATGCAGAGGATATTCTAATATAGGGGCGCCCCTGTAAACCCTTGTGTGCTATCACTGGATTCTGATGAGAGAGCTCATGTGTGCTGTAATATGGTGCGTGCATTAATATAATCTGGCACAAGTACACAAAAAATAGGTTCCAGAAGTAAGGATAGTTGGCAGATGATAGGTTCATAATATACTGTATAGAGAGTTTATTGCCAAACCATGATAACAAGAGCACACAACAACTAGGCAGATCGTAGTGTACATAAATGGGGTACACCATAACCACGATATATAAATCGGGAAAGTGGAACTGGCTGGAAAATACGGTGTTGTATTGCCGCTACTAATTGAAAGCCTATCGATCACGTACAGGCCAGCTCTATCAGCTGTTGACTGCAGATGTCCCTGCTCCCCTTCCGGACAAGGAACATACTGTACGTACTAAATACAGAATAACAAAAGAGGAACATGTTAAAGAACAGAAGAGGAAGCATATTCTTGAGGTTCCGCTGCATTGCATACAATGTTGGTTGCCCACTCATGATGAATCACAGCGCCCAAAGAAATGCAATTCCATGCTGTCTCTCTATATGTGGCCACATGCATTTGGAAAATAAAGTGGGAGCATTACCTGACCAATTAAATGTGTGTCTGTTAACTAATATCAGTATCATATCACAATTCGTATTTGAAGAAGTAAGCTTTGGACTTATGATTGGTGTGTTGTTTAGCTTCAAGAGTGGACTGCTGCTAGTGCGACACATAGCAGCTACACAGATCATAGTGTAGATATAACGGGAAAACCGTAAGCATCAGGAGTAAAATCAGCAAAGTGGAACTTGCTGGAATATATGTGCTAGTATTGCCGGTACGGCTAGAAAGGCTTCGGATACCAGCTCTCTTCAACTGAAGGTGCGGTACTGTTAATATCAGTGTAACTCTCAAAGGCGACACAGCTCCCCGCATTTCCTTGCTAATCTTATAGGATTCAAGTGGGCAGGCCACTACAAATCCTATTCCTATGTTTACAAAATCCTACGAATCAAAGAGGCCCGAAGAGTTCAAAGTGTCCATCACAACCGACCGTATAGACCTCTACACTGCAAATGTCCCTGCTCATCTTCACTACAAGGAACATACTGTACTACTATCATACTCCCTCCGTTCCAAAATATAAGTCTTTGTAGAGATTTCCACTATGGATCACATACAGATGTATACAGATACATTTTAGAGTGTAGATTCACTCATTTTGCTCCATATGTAGTCCATGGTGGAATCTATACAAAGACTTGTATTTAGGAACGGAGAGAGTACTTATTAAAGAAGAACGGAAGAGGAACATGCTAAAGAAGAGCAAGCAGATTTTGGATAATAAAATGTTCGTTGCGCAGTGCCCACACATGATGAACCAGAGCGCATTAAGAATGCAACTCCCTGCTGTCTCTCTATATGTGGTGCACGTGCTTTTCGAAAGTAAAGTAGGAACATTAGCTGACCAATTAAACGTTATCTGTTTTAGTAATATCAGCATCATATCAGATTCGTATTTGAGCAACAAGTTTGGAATTATGAGTGGCACGTTGTTTAGCTTGATGGATTCAGGAGCAGTGCTAAGCAGGTACGATGATGGTACTGAATATAAAGGCATGTCTGCATGCAAGTCGCGTGACTTTTGTCATTTGGGTCAGTCGACCATTTCAGGCGGTTGGATGAAGATCCTACGTCTCCTAACCCTTCTTCTTCCTCGTCTCTGATTCTTCCCATACAGAACACCGCACGGGCCGCCGGCCGAACCACCGGCCCCGACCCCCCGCCCTCCCCTGAACCGCCCCCACCGCCTGTGTTCCTCCGCCACCCCACCCCACCCCCGCCCCCACCCGCGTCGAGTTTTCTTCATTCGGCGAGGCCCCACCACCGCCCCCACAACCACCGTCCCCACACGAGCCCCTTCATTCGCACCGGCGAACTCCGGCGAGCTCTGAAAAATCGACTGACCCAATTTTGAAATTTAGTCTACTGTCATTTAACTAGTGTGGAATATAAAAGGGGAAAACCATAAGCATTGCGAGTATAGTGTTGAGCGTGCCATGGCGGATCTGAAGGTGCAAACCGGACAAAGGCAACTTCGCAACCAATGTTTGCTTTCAACTAGCAAGTAAGTGATGGACAAGAAATCAGAGTAAAGCAGTGGCGATCTATTTTCTTGCTGCGATAAATAAGTTTAGCAAATACGAAAGAGTACCGCCTCTGGTGCGGCGCCGTGTATGCATCTGCTGAGAATTTGACGGTGCTGCGGTAGCGATGGCTGTCGGCGGCGTGGAAGCAGGTCTAGGAGGGTAGACGGTGGCGGTGGGGTGCGGTGGACGAGACGGTCGTAGGAGCGGCGCCGGCAAGGTGGACGACGGCGGGGATGAAGCGAGAGGACGGGATGCAAGGATCCCGGTCCGAAGCCGCGGATGAGAGAGGTCGATCTCTTGTAATGGACGACGGCGTCGGGGTATCAGCTCCGGCATGGTGGAGGAGGACGGCGGTGGATGGGGTGGCGGACGGAGGAGGCTGGGGTGGAGAGGGTATTTTGGCGCCCACGGAGTACGAATGGGGAAATGGAGGGAGAGAGGAAGGGGGAACCATGTCTTCAGGGCGCGCTTGTCCCAAATGCGAGGAAATTACAAACTTAGCCCCCGTTTAAAATTTCCTACATCACAGCAATATTAGTCGGTTGGGGATAGGACGGTAATCTCGCATACACCGAATATTTGCCGACGAGAGTTTGTTTTTGGCGCCCACCGTGTATGAATCGGGGAGGGAGTCGATTTTGGCCGAGGAGACACTGTGTTTTGGCGCCCACCGTGTATGAATCCGGGTGAGAGGCAGTTATGTCACGTTTGAGTGAAATTACAAACCTACCCCTATCAAACCTATAGAAATCGAGCCGATAGGCTTTGCGTGTCAGGGATAGGCAGTAATTTCCATCTCGCAGATTTTGGTTTCGGGCGGTTACTGCGACTTTCCCCGCTTCGTTCAAATTTTTGCAGAGCAAGAGTGCACGTTTACCGTGCCAACTCAATTCGAATCCAGTTTGTATTCTATTTTTGTTCGGCTAGGATCCATTTGCGATTCGAATAAAATTCTATATACATCATTTTTTATATATACTTTCAAAAGCACAACAAAGAATTCTGCTCCTTTATATGTATATAATATGATTTACAAATACAATGATCTCAAAATCATAAGGTTGAATTCAAAAAAATTTAAACCAAATTATGTTCTACTAAAATGTATGGATCAGTATATCTACATATTAAATAACATAGATGCGCGTGAATTCATATGAGTATGCATGTTTGATAGATGAATTTTGGTTTGAGTATGAATTACATGTATCATCATCTCGAATTCAAATATTTGAATCCCTTTTATGTTGACTCCTTTCACGCCCATCTCTCTGGCATGCTCCTTCATGTAGCTATCATTCTCTTTTCTCCAGCTCACCCGCACGCTCACTTCATGTTTCTCCTATCTTTGCAAACATGGTCTCTCGACGTCTCCCTTGAGAAGTGTCACACTCTTCCTATCATTATACATTACACGGTTTTCATTATCTCTCACGTCTCTACCGTTCTCTGGTATCACTAGGTACCTAAGCTTTCTTTTTCACCGCCACACACACAGTCTCACTCGTCTTTCACTTTGTCTTTCTCTCTATGGGGTTCTCTCACACACCCTATATGTCTCTAGATATGACTCATACCAACTCTCTCCTGCAGACAAAACATTTGTTGCGGTCTCCTTTCCGTCTCCATCCCAGTTATAAACTGACATTAGTCATTTGTTTACCGATCAGACAAACTCCCCCCCGCTCTCTCTCTCTCACACACACAGCTCCTGCTTCCACTCCCCTTCCCGACTATCGTCTCTCTCTCACACACACAAAACTCTCGCTTTTGCACCCCTGACTCGTATTTCTCTCACATCATTGATCGACTAGCCTCCAGATAGGTTTATACACCCGCACACTCGTGCTTCCACTATCGCGTACATGTCTCTCTCGCGCTCCTTGTATCTATGTAGATTTTTCGTCCCTTCTTGAGACACGCCCTCTCGATCGTGCACACACACACTATCGCCTCATTTTAAGCTGATACCTCTCCCACACACACTCTTTGTGTCTTTTTCACACATGCACTCCGTCATCCTCCTCTCTCCCTCTCTCTCTCACACACACAACACACACACATGGGCTTTTTGCAACAACTAGCAAGATGCCCATGCGTTGCACGGAACATCAAGATGCATTTGTATGAGTAGTTTATCTTGTGGGAGAAAAGGATGAACGAGGGAAGGCCTTATTTGCAAATGTGGAGAGGGGTGTGGGTATCTTTTTGCAAAATTGCCATAGTTTCCTTCCTATCCGTCAGATATAAATCGGACGGCCTATATTGCAGGATGGCAGGCACACCATCATCACCAACTCTGTTTTTTATCTCTACTCTTATAAAAAGCATAGTCGGTGATGATGGTGTGCCTGCCATCCTGCAATATAGGCCGTCCGATCTATATCTAACGGATAGGAAGGAAACTATGGCAATTTACCCGCACTCCTCTCCACATTTGCAGATAAGGCCTTCCCTCGTCCATCCTTTTCTCCCACAAGATCTTGATGTTCCGTGCAACGCATGGGCATCTTGCTAGTAAGAATAGAAATTAGAGATATACCACTTCTCGAATCTTGAAACCAACAACATTCCTCCCTTATCTCATCAAAACCGCCAAAGGAATATATTTTGAGTGAAACATAAGATATTTTTAGTGATACACGTATTTCAAAACTAGACTCTTTTTTCTATCAAATCGGTGAATATGTATTAATCTACTTTGATCGTGTGGCAACGCATTGGCACATTGCTAGTAGTTATTACTACTGTATAATTTTTTGGACACCAGACAAACGGTGGAGTACATATACGAAGAGAAGAGGCGCACGCACGCAGTCGGTCTCTCGCTGTCTCGCACGCATGAGAGTTACGTAAAGGCACCGTTAACAAATAAACCCTAAAACCCTAGGTGCACGATTGCTGCATGCGCGGGTACCGGGTACGTGGTGGAGCGCACCTTTGTAGGAATAGTCAGCTCGCGTGATAATTTGATCCATAGGAGTCGATGGTCGGGACCACAGGTGAACGACCTGGAGGCGGTGGCTCGCCAGTTGCCACAGATCGAGTAGCCACGTTTAAAATATCATTTTTTAGCGGGGTAAGAGTTCCGATTTTCAAGGGCGCGTTATAAGTACTTAAGTAGTTTTTAGAACGATTCGTATGGAGCGAAAATGGAATTCATAACTACTACCTCCTTGGCGTATGGTTGTATGGGTTTATGTTGCGAGATGTTGA
The DNA here is from genome assembly GCF_018294505.1 of Triticum aestivum. NCBI lineage: Eukaryota > Viridiplantae > Streptophyta > Magnoliopsida > Poales > Poaceae > Triticum > Triticum aestivum. The sequence continues at coordinate 211,968,395 of NC_057799.1, forward strand.
ACCTGGTAGTTCTAAGGCAAATACTATGGTTTAGATGTTGGTTTTCAGTAATGAAAATCGAAAGGGGGAAACCCTTCTTTGATCTAAAAAAGAAAAAAATACTACCTCCGTCCTGGTTTACTAGTCCCCTTCGTATTTTGGGTCAAAGTTTGTCCACGAATTTTAGTTGTAAAATGTGAATGGGAAACGAGATTTTGTTATACCCAAACAAAAAAGGACCGGAGGGAGTGATTGCTCTGACACGGACGAAACCTCTCATAGCGCAGGCATTGAGTCGGCGCGGCGGCCAAGAGGGCCCCACTCGCTGCAGGCCAGGCTGAACACGCCTCCTCGCCACATGCAACCGGCTTCAGACTGTCGCGCCTGCCAACATCGGCGGCTGGCTCCTGTCGTCTGCTCGCTATTTAAATGAGGCCTGACGCCTGGCAAGAAGCCAAGAACCGCACCACACCGCTGCTCCCCATATCCTCCTTGCACCATTTAAAGCACACTCTCCATAGCATCCGGTGAGCAGGAAGACGAGTTCTCCGACATAAAAGCCAGCTGGGTGCCCCGACAAGCCAGGCAACTCACTGCCTCACCTCCCTCCCTGCCGCAGGCCGTCAGTACGATGGGCAAGGCTGCAGGTGGGCAAGCGGAGGAGCAAGCCGCCGCTCCAAGCTGGCCCCTGGTGCATCAGCTCGACGCTCCAACCCCGCTCGCAGAGGAGTGGCCAGTTGCTGCACGCCAGCACACGGGGGACCATGGTGTCCAGTGCACCGTGGTTGGCCGCACCATCCGACGCAAATGTTGGCGGAACAGCGGCACGCTGGCGGAGGTGACCAACACGTTTGCGGCCATCACCAACACCAAGGAATAGTAGACCACGGGAGCCGCCGCCGCTCTGAACCCATGAATGCTACGACCACCGCATCGCCGGCATAGACACCCGGTGTGTTGCCTGGTTTGGCTAAAAACATCGTGGACCCCAGCCGCGGCCGGCATTAGAAATTATACCTGCTTCCAGAAGTTATTTCGCGATTAGTCAAAAAATAACCAAAATATAATTAATTACGCATGGTCTTGACTTGTTGTGCTCGCACTGGCAGTAGGAACTAGAGGTTTTTCTTTATTTATAACTCTCCTCACATTTTTTTGGCTTTCAAGTGAATCATGGTTCTGGACATTATCTATGAATGTGCAGATATCTGTGAACATGAGTTTGATGTGGAAGTTGAACTTGGAATGTTGGGCTTGCGCGTGAACTATACCATGTCCAATGCTTCATCTGTTATTGTTTGGAAAGTAATTGCTATTATTACATGAACCGGAAAAAATTTATTTTGTGCCACATCAGTAGATGCACGGACATCACAACAGGCATGCTAACTAGATAAACATTTGAACCTAGCTATTATGAAGGAAAATTTGTATTGACAACAGTTTTAGATAGCAGGAGACGCCTAACCTGCTCTGCCTCTGCTAGCTTCTTTCTGGCTTCTTCCATCTCTTCTTTGGCTTGGGTGAAGAGAGCATCTGATTGCTCTTTTCGCTTCTTCAGGAACTCAGCTACATTCTCAAGGGCTGCTGCACGCTTTCTTTCAGCCTTTACTAGAGCCACGAGGACACGAACAGTTGACGACTCCACCTGGCTTGTGTGTAATCCATCATCATCTGGGAATTTGCACCTTGTGTCTAATCCAGCATCATTAGGGAACTGGCACCTTGTGTGTAATCCAGCCTCATTTTGGAAACATGATCTCGAGGTTGACCATACTTCCCTCCTCGCAGGAACTGCATCCTGACATGAAGTTACTTCTTTTTTAGATCAATACTCAGAGCAACCCAGATCCATTTAGTAGAAGCCAGATAAACAGGACTCGGAGAAGTGAATTCAAAAGGAAAAATATAAAAACAGACTACAAGGTGAGAACACCCACTTCCTACATCAAGCTAAAAACGAAAGCACTAGGACGATTAAGACTCTTCTTATTACACATCAAAGAACGCGAGGCTGAGAAACAAAAACTACAACATATACACATCGAAGAACACAAGGCTAAACGAAAGTAATTGAAATGGTGTTACTTACCAAAGCTCGTTTTACAGGTTCGGTGCAGCTCCTCTTTAACTTGCCACGCTCCTTGAAGATGTCCCCAATATCCCATATTTGGTCTTCATTGCTCCTCTGCATGTTCGCACTTGTGGTTTTAAAATCTCAACATGGCAAGAAAATATACTAGTAATACTCACGCATCTTGTGGGCAACATTAAAGCACTCGTCTGCCATGTTAGAGCATCTCCAACAGAAGCGCAACGCGCGGTGCTTTAAAAAAGCGTTTACAGTGCTGAGATCGAGAAGTAGAGATGGAGAGTAGAGACTAGAGAGTAGAGACATAGATAGTTGTCAGCATAGATATATCATAGATAGATAAAAACATAGATAGTTTAGCTACTCCTCGTCGTCCGACTCCTCCTCGGTGATGTCCTCCTCCGACGTCTCAATGTAGGCGTGAAGATACCGATCGTCGTCAAATTCCCAGGGCGACGCTGCTCATAGCCTCATATTGAATTGAGCATTAGCTTTTCGCGTACACTTGTCCTCGCGATAGGCGGCTCGCTCCGCCCTCCTCTTCTCCGTCTTCGCCCTCCTTTGCACATAGAACTCGCGCTCGTTGATGATGTCATGCGGGAAGCGTTGGCGCCACAGCGCCATGGCTTCCTCGTCCATCTCGGCGATGCCGAGACGGTGCTCCCGCCTCCGTTTGTCGCGACGATCCTCGTCAGTGATAAGCCGCGGCATAGGCGCGAGCTCCTGCGCCAGCTCCCGCGTCGGCACGTTGGGGAAGTTCAATGTTCTATGAGGCCATCGGAGGCGCCATGCCGCCACATCCGGGTGGCCTCGTTGGCGGGGTCGAAATTGCCGAGGCCGAGGCGCATCCCGCAGAACCGGATCTCGGCGGAGAAGCCGCCGGAGGGGCGCGCGCGGACGCCGCGGTATCCCCAAGTTTCCCGGCGACGCGGCGGCGGCGAGGCGAGAAAGAGAGGGGAGAGAGCGGTGGCGAGGCGCAGAGCAGGGAGAGAGCGGTGGCGAGGCATAGAGCGGGGAGAGAGCGGTGGCAAGGCACAGAGCGGTGGGAGGGCGTTGGATTTTATAAAGCGCGCCGGACGTGGCGCGCCAAAACTACCGCGCGCCCGGCCGCTTTTTCCCGCGCGCGCGATCCTTTCCCGACGTCCCTGCTATCTCTACTCTCTTTTCTACTGTTATATTTATTTTATATTTAATATTTATCTCTACTCTCTTCTCTACTGTTATATTTATTTTATATTTAATATTTATCTCTACTTCTCTACTCTCTACTCTTTCTTCTACTTTTTTTTCTTTTAAAAAACAGAGTTGGTGATGATGGTGTGCATGCTATCCTGCAATATAGGCCGTCTGATTTATATCCGACGGATAGGAAGGAAACTATGGCAATTTTGCAGAAAGATACCCACACCCCTCTCCATATTTGCAAATAAGGCCTTCCCTCGTTCATCCTTTTCTCCTACAAGATAAACTACTCGTACAAATGCCTTTTGATGTTCTGTGCAACGCATGGGCATCTTGCTAGTTCTAAAAAACTTTCCATCATTTGCCACACTACTGGTTGCAGATGAAGAACCTACCCAAGCACAGCATGATACAGGAGCGACGCACAATTACAAGTTGATATTCTGTTGGACAATGGAGGCTATAACCAATTACTTTTACGGGAACAATAGCAACCAGGAAATTTGAAGGGTAGGTATGAACAGAATTGGAACTGCACGTGTACTGCTAAGTGATTCAATACACACATTTTTAATCGAGGAGGATAACGATGGTCGCAGCGGCCTCTGTTCATCATGGTCGGCAACGGGAGTCAGTTCATTTTCCACGACGGTGGTGCTTCTGCGCTTGGCGTCGGCTTTTCGGGAAGCAGATCCGAGACCGTGGAAGACGGTGCCGGGGAAGAGGCTCCGTGTACGACGACGACGGTGGACCGGCTCCAGTGCGGTGTACGAGGTCGTCGATGAGGCAGATGCGCTACGGTGGACGAGTGCGCCGATGGAGAAGGGGAGGAGCACGAAGGTTGCGGTGCCGTGGAGAAGTCTATTTTGGTGTGGGGATAGAAAATGGGGAGTATTCAGGTGTACTACTCTGGGTGCCGGGGTGGGGTTGGCTGGGTAGGGTGAACCTGAAGTTACGAAAACAGGCCCCTACCAATTATAATCCGTAGACCTGTTCCGAAGGTTATGATGGTAACTTCGCACTGCTCGAATCAGGGTCGCGGGAGATTTTCCCGCCGACCTCAAAATTTTGTGACACTGAACTCCCCGTGTGGCGTGTTGGGTGATTGGGCTAAGCAACTAGCGAGTAGTACTAGTAACTACTAGTACTCCCTCCGATTTTATTAACTGCATATTAGGTTTGACCGAAGTCAAACTTCCTAAAGTTTGACCAAGTTTAAAGAAAAATATAAACATTTACCATAACAAATATGTATGATGTGAAAGTACACTCAATAATGAATCTAATGGTATTTATTTGTTATTGTATATGTTAATTTTTTTGTTATAAACTTTCTGAGAGTTTACAAAACTTGACTTTGACCAATGCTAATACGCGGACTTAAATAAAAACGGAGGGAGTACACATTTGTTTTCTTAGTTTGTAGAGAATTAATCATTTGTTGTAATTCTGAAATAAATATATTAGGCCACTGACTTCGAATGTAATGGTCTATACAATTCAATAGTTACAATCATTGTTGAATTCCAAGATGTATACGAGGTCTATAGTACTTCACAATATGCTCAAACTCACATAATCCCAATCAAATGAGAATCTAAATGCATTTCATAGTTATTACTTTGTAGGATGCAACAAAACCAACCATAACTCTACATCATCCATTATAAATGCAACATTTTGAACACATCCCAATGTGTGAATGAAACATGTAGAGAGAGCTTGCGAAGATGGAGCAGATAGGGCGGTAAAGATTGTGTGTATGTGGACAAGAGAGTAGGAGACAAACCTAACGAGAGAGAGAGAGAGATAGAGAGAGAAAGAGAGAGGAAGAAGTTAGGTCTGTGAGATAGATGGAGACATGTAATATATGTGAGATGTGTGTGCATCCGGATTATGTAGACGTGGAAGGAGAAGAGACAACAGGTTTGATGAGAGAGCTGGAAAAACATGGACGAGAGGGGAAGGATCTCGTGGGTTGAGGGATTGATAATTTTGTGTGGGAGAGAGAGGGATTGGTATTTTTGTGCGGGAGAGAGGGGGGAGGAGTCAGTCAGCCGTCGTCACATCATCCTGCTTCCAAATGGCCCCGCATTCTCTAGTGCAGTGTGGTCGCCGTCTTCGATCTCCTCGATGCCCTCTTTGAAGGTTGAGGTGTTGTGCATGCTGGGGTGCAGAGAAGCACAAGCGAGAGTGGTCGCCATATAGCCTTGGATGGGGATGAATTGTGTGCTCGGGGGAGGGGGAGTGTGCGTGCGGTGTGTGTGTGTGTGTGTGTGTCAGGTATTGAGAGAAATCAAACCTATGGAGAGAAATGTCTGTGTATGTGACGGAAAGCTACATGCTAAATAGGGTTTTCACGAAGAGATTGGGCGTGCAAGATAGAGAGCGATGTGCGGGCCTTGAGGTGGGCAGGGCCGGGTGAGGGTGTCGAAATGTGTGCGTTGATGCATGTGTTACATGCGATCGTGCGAGGGACGGACGAATCGAGAGAGATGGTTGTTGTGTTACGGATGCTCCTCTCTCACACACTCTCACACACACACACACACACAAGTACAAATAGAAGACCGTTCTCTCATGTATACACAACGTATCGGCATCTGTCTATGTCTCACTCATGCATGATCATTTGCACATTCACACCTCTCTATGTTTCTATCACACGCACACCGTCTCCACATTGCCCTTCCGCCACAACACACATATGGACACATACACACGTTCTCTCTCAGTCACACACACAAAATCAGTATTAAAAAAACTAGGGCGCACCTAAAACGTCCAAATCCAAATAAACACAAACTGGAGCTAAATTCAAACATATGGAAATATTGTAGCGTCAAGAACTTTTCCAGGAAAAAAAGTTGAGTAATATTCGGGGATTGTTTTCACACACACAAAAAGGTTCAGTGGATGTCCTTCGAGCGCGACACGGTGACGCACCGTTCGATCGACCGCGCGGCCGCGGTTCACGCGCTTGCACAGGATTCCGTATCATGGCTGTGGTAACTAATATAAGCGCTGCCTCAGTCTAATGTTTACGTGTACTAGTACGGTTTTCTTTTAAGTTTGACCAACCCTATATAAAACTAAACTAAGCTCCCATACGCGCACACATCAATATGCCGCCGCCGCCGTTGCGCATGCCGGCGCCCGCCTACTCCGGCCAACCATTTCTCGCCCATCACCGCCGTGTCGCCGCCATCCCTGTACCATGAAGCCGAAGGCTCGCCCGCTCAAATTGTCTGCAGTCCCTCCTCGCGATGCCGCTGCGCTGCCAAGCACATGAGCAGCTGGTGGAGCCGCGTCTATGCATGCAGCGTACGAAAGGAGGACGAGCGCGTGCTCCAGCACGCCGGCGAGGAGGAACTAGCGTGTCATTGTCGTCTCCGCCCGCGCGGAGGAGGCGCGCATGGTGGCTATCGCGGCGGAAGCCAGTCGCGCCCGCGCCGAGCCCGCAAACCGGGTGCGGACGCGGAATCTACCTTCGAGACCTTGAATGCCACGTGGATCCTGCAACCTGAAGGAGCAATTTGGGTCAGTCGACTCTTGTGAGCCATTGGATGCAACATGGATGGCTAGAAGGGCTTCTTCAACCTCCGAAATTGATGCACTGTTCATCTTATCAGCCCGCCACATGCCTAACCGCCTTCTGCCGCCGCCCCGCCCTCCCTGAAACGCCTGCCACCGCCATGCTCCCCCACCCCCGCCATCCGTTTAACCCTGGGCACGATCCATTTTTTCCGGCGAACTGCATTCCACACCCAACACTCATAAGATAGATCATGGGCACCCTGCCACCCTAATATAGATACTGGGGTAGCTTCTCTGCCGCCTTCTTCCTTCGCTCCGTCGAACTTCTTTCACAAATCGACTGACCCAAATTATACTACCAGTACGAACGTATCAAGTACAGTAGGAACACGAAGATACGAGCAGTAGTACCAACTGCAAGAAGAACAGTAGTAAGACATAGTACTAGTACTACTGTACGTACTAAAGAGTTCAAATAACGAGAAATAACATAAACATAGTTCTGCTGGGGGCTCAACACAACACACCCCTGAAATAAAACTAAGCAACTAGTCCGCTTGACACTGTAGTAGAACCAGCATGAGCGACGGCACTGCCACCTTACTCGGAGTCTGAGTCCACGTCCTCGTCCCTCTTCCTCGTCCTCTTCGCCGCCGCTTCTTTGCTTGAACCGGACACTGGGCTTTGCTTCTTCATCCGACCCTTGTAGATATTTAAACAAAGGTAGGCATCCATTGCTGCGTACATGATGTGATCTTCATCTATTGTCTTCGACTCCCATGCATGATGAAACTCGTGGTCAGGTTTCTTCAGTTTAGCTTACGAAGGATCAATCATGGCTACTCCCAGGGTCAACATTGAAGGCTGAGAGGAGGACACCAGGCTTGCCTTCTGGAGATCGAAGGGTTGGCCTACAACGAGGCCTATCCGACCCAGGACATCCCTGTCATTCCTAAAGTCTAGAGTAATGAATTTCACTCTTTTGTCCTTGATGAAGTTCTTAAAATCCTGGCACTCAACGTCGGCATGGCATATGTGGTAGACCAAGCACACCTTGTGTACGCAAACCTGGATCACGGCGGGATTCTTCTTCTCTGCCTCCTTTAGAATCTTCTCGCTTTCCAGGACTGTGGTGTACTCAACATCTAGCCCAGCGACCCACTCATCCTTTGAACTGTTGAACATGCGCAGGAAGCGAGCAAGGCATGCTTTCACCATCGCGGATCCATGGGTGTAGATGACGATGAACTCATCGTCGGTGTAATGTGAAAGGACGGGACGACTGGGAGCGAACTATTGTAAGGTAGAAGATGTGGACGAGTAGGGCGTGCGAACGGCGTGGGGTTGTTGGCTTGCCCGGTGGATAAACGGCTGCAAGCCCCCAAAGAGTTCTCGAGTACTATGCAGGACCCACTAGATGTCATGTCTGCTAGACCCATATCGTAGGCCTGACGGTATAGCTCCTGCCTATTTGCACGCCATGTCGGCGCGTGGATGTAACTTCACTTAATTCCCTCAAGTGTCACCCTCCCATGACCTTCTCCCTCGCGCGATCGCGCCCTTTGAGACTTCGACCGGCTATAAATGAGCAATTTTTTTTGCCTACTCCGCATGCATGATACTCCCTCTGGTCCTTTTTACTTCCGTCAACCGTTTGCAAAGTTTTTGACCAAGTTTATACTAAAAATATCAATATCTACAATACTGATTATAATGAGTATAAAAACTATGTTTTATAATGAGTATAAAAATATTGATTTGACATTGTGAATTGATGTACATTTTTCTATAAGTTTGGTCAAAGTAGAGGTACATTGACTTGAGACAAAACTTAAATGCACAATGTAGACTAGTTCCTCCGTCCAGGTGCGTGCCATGTCCTATCTAGTCATCACAACAAGGTTAGGTATTAGAGTACCACTACCTCCCTTCTAGTTTAAAGGGCTCGATTCAAAAATTTCACCTACTCTTACCGAGATAGAGGCGGTGGAATAGTTTTTGTAGTGGTTTCTAGAGTCTGGACTCCATCTTCAGGAACCTTCGCCGCCGCCGGCAAGAATGCAAGGAGATGAACCATAAAGGAAATGAGGCTGGAATGAGTAGTTCCATATTTTATACAGTGGCAGAGGTGGGTAAATGTGTGCTATACAGTACCTTCGGTGGCAAGGCCATGTCTCTATGCACACACATCTTAGCCATTGGTTCCAAGTAGATCGAATGGCTCACGTTGTCTAGAGGCAGACATACCATCACCACCAACTGAGATTTTTATAGGAGTGGTCATGCTATGCATGTGGTGTAATTAATGCATCGGTGTACACAAATTTTTGAGAAAAACGAGAGTACTAATTAAGTACTATTGCAAACTACAGAATTAATTCCACCATTCATCATCTACCTTGGTTGAAGAGATTTTCAAATTAATCCCTATAAACCGGAAAGGAGGGAGTACCACATTACCACCACTATGGCCAGCCTTAATCATCGCATGCAATAATTTAGTGCACCTAGAAATCTGAACGCCTGCTGAGTATCCTTCTCCCTCCAACAGTCCCACCACTCCACCCCGTGGAAAAAATGTCCATGCATGACTCTCCTCCCCCACGCTCATCCAATCCGTTGTGACCAGCAATATTTCCACCCCTTCCCTCACCCGTAATTTACTCCAACAAATATGCCCACGTAGATGCTTCAGTTACTTAACTGTAGGTGCATTGGGTCACTGACATGTGGGCCCAACAGGCATCTGGCCCACATGTCAGTGACACAACTGGACCTGCAGTTACTCAGTGAAGCTCAGTCCATATATTACGTTGGTGTGCCATTGCTTGCTATAAATACTCCGCCTCCCACGACATTCGAAAGAACGCTCACGTTCATCGCTATCTACTCCCCTCCCTCTCACGTTGACCACCATGGCATCGCCCTCCCAAGCCCTAGGCGCCTCTCACTGCATCGCGCGGACGGTCACGCGTCGCCGTTCCATTCCTCGCCGCCACTAGTCGAGGAGGACGCGTCGCCATTCCATTCCTCGCCGCCACTAGTCGAGGAGGACGCGTCGGTGTTCCGCTCCTCGTCGCGACGCGTCGAGGTGGATGCGTCAGTGTTCCCAATCTCGCCAGCACGCGCGTGAGAGGACGCGTCGGCTCCCCCCTACGAAGAGAATGCCGCGCCGCCCGCCGAGCCCCCCCCAGCCTTGAGGAGCTTTGGAAAGAAATGGATGTCGCCTTGTGGGAGGCTTTGCCTTCGGCAGAGCGCGCCAAAATAGAGGTGGAGAAGAAGGCCGAGGAAGAGAAGTGTGTCGCGGGGCAAGCTGCCTGGCAGGCCTATGTCACGTCTGAGAGAGTCAGGCAATTGGCTCTTTGGCAGAAGGCTCGTGCGAGGGCCGTGAGGGTGGCGAAGGACGCCTGTGCCAAAGTCCTCAGTGCAGTCGGGCCGAAGCGCCTCATCTACGCTTGGCGGTACGTGGACTGGGTGCACGCTTCCAGCGAGGAGGAGTACCTGTTGGCGCCAGATCACCACACCGGTGAGATCGTGCTCGCCCACCGGCAAGCCGCCAATCAGCACCTCGCGAGTTGCGAGGCTGAGGAAGAGGCGTTGTGTCGGCGTGCAGGGAAACGGCCGCGCACCAGGGTACTCGTGGTGCACCGCAAGAGCTCCTGCGAGCGTCGTGGCTTTTATTAGGAATATAATTTAGTTTCGTAAGGCGATCTCATTAGTTTTGGGACACAAATGATAAATCCCGAACGTTCGGGAATTATTAGCGTCTTTAATTAGGTATGTAAAAGGAAAAGTTTGGAAACCTTGTGTATCCATACGCATTTTGTAAGTACGTGCATATGTCACATGCACTAACATTTTATCAGCTAAATCTTTGGTCAAAATTTAGCACAAATTACAATGGTGACGGATAAACCAGGACGGAGGTACTAGTAGTTTAGAAGCCCAAATAAATGAGTGAGGCGCCTTAATGTTACTATCCACTGTGACTAGTCTTATGGGAAAAGCTGGGGAAGAGACGACTTATTTTTTAAGCCGCCAAAAGAACTGGCCCTAGGAGTAGTAGCTAGGGATACTAGGGATCGAGTGTGCGAGATGAATCAGAGAAAGTAAATGCAGAGAGTTGAAATGCAAAAAAGACGGAGGGATGTGATGGTTGCTTGTCCGTTTATTTTACCAGGCGACTTATTACTGGGAGTGGTTGGGTTTTGTGATATGACGGCTTTACTGCTGCGCCACGAGCATGGTGAGACTCGCGTGCAGCGCAGCCCTCTACACTAGTACTACATCGGTCGTGGTTTATTACTCCCCCATTGAATTTGACTGAAGATTTAACTGGCAAAATGTTAGTGCATGTCAACGAAAACTATATCGTTGGATTTGTATTTGAACATAGTTTTCAATGATATAATTTTAGGTGACATGCATCAGCATTTATCGTACTATATATAATGTTAGTACAATTTTTGGTCGTACTAATCTATAGTAAGGTGCCCGTGCGTTGCACAGAATAGTGAATGCATTGATCGGGGAGTTGTTTATTTTGACAAAGGATGTGGGGGTCATCTCATGTGTAACAGGTATCGATAGGTTTCTTCAGATATTATTTCATCTCTAGAGCTCACAAACATCCAGGTGAAATAGATAGAAAAGTATATTTTGCAAACAAAAGCATTCAACTGTTCAACCTGCATCCAAAACTTGTGAAGAAATAACACTTATTGTGCTTTGCAAGAAATGATATTTAAGAATTAGTTTTTGAGTATCGATTGATATACATGTTGGATACAGATGAATTGGCACTTTCATATAGTCAACAGTTGGCTATACTATTAAGTATTAACCATGCCCTTATACACCTAGATGGAGGGATTAAATCAGGATGACTTGGAAGGGGCAGAGGAGATGTAAGAAATGGTTCATCATAAGTCTTTCACCAGTACTGTAGTAAAAATTTCATACGTGGAAGATTCTAGACTAAACCATAAATGGATACACTTTTATTCATGCGCGATACTCCAATAGAGCAAGATCATGGATGGAAGTCTCCACATGCTTAGACAGCGGATTACATTGAGCGAAGACTAATGATCAACATTTAACTTGGTAATGCATATGTCCAGGTGAACCTCCTTGGAGTCCCCGTGCACATTGTTTGGGGTCAAATCCTGCCATGCGTCTTCCACGTCCACATCGGCGGGAAGGTCCCAGCTTAGCACAGTCCTAGTCAGCTTGACGTAGCCAGTCTCGCCGCCCACGTACCTCCGAGGGGTTAGTAATAGTGAGCACACACCCGTACATCGGCCTCGTGTCAGTGTCAGCATCAGCGGCGTCGCCCCTGACGCACACTACAGAGACGGGGCGGCGGCCTGCGCGGGACTCGCCGGTGCCCACGATCAAGAGGAAGACGCTGCCGTCCTCCTTCGAGAGTAGCAGACGGCGGTGATCCTCGAGCGACTCCAGCACGGTGAATGGGTAGCATGTCTCGTACTTGATGTTCTTCGCCACGGGCTAGTAGTGATAGACGGACGCCTGCGTGAGGTGATGCACGAGGTCTGACGGTGAGCCCCAAAATGGCATCAGGCACTCATAGCAGTTGACGAAGGGCTCCTTGGAGGCATCGACCAGGCCGTCCATGAAACGGGAGTGGCTGTAGGGGACGGTGCGCCAATTGAATATATGAGCAAGTTACTACGAGATTTAGTCCGAATAAGCACAAAATAAATCATGACGGCTATAATAGAGATTAAACTAATCATGTAGACTAGCATAGTAGATGAACAGATCGAATCTAGGACACAGACTAGAAACATGAATTCTTTTTTTTAGAACAGAAACATGAATTCTACCATGATTTCGAACAGGAAGGACAGAAACACATACGGTGCAACGGGAGCAGCACTGTTGGCGTAGAGGTTGTCGCCCATGTCGTTGAGGAAGAGGTTGCCGAGGTCGGGGAAGAAGTCGTCGTCGGTGAAGTTGTCGTTGCCAGCAGTCGCGAGAGTGCGCTCCCCAAATTTCAACAGCGCCCGCCGAATGGAGCGCCCGCCGAATGGAGCGCACGAGTAGCACACGAAGTAGTAGAGGGTGCTCCTCCCTAGTCTCTATGTCTACTCTTATCTCTATCTCTACTACTCTTCTTTCTCTTTTATAATATACTAGTAGCTGTCAAATCGAATAGTACTGTGCCGCCCGCTGCACGCCCGGCTGAACACGCCTCCTCGCCTCCATCAAACCCCTCCGTTAAACCCGCATGCAAACCGAGAAACCTATTCCGGCCCGCGGGAGGAACTTTGCCGGTTGCCGTTGGAGAATAATAGAGTCACGTCCAATCCATTTGAGTTAATTGCGTGTATGATTATCCCTCTATAAAAAGTTAATTGCATCCTTAATCTTGTATTCTAAGTACTCTGTAGGTTCCACTATTAGTACAGTGTACATTACTTGCAGGCTGGCTACAGATTCGTACAGAAAGTTAGGAAGAAACGAATCCATCCTTAATTGAATTCGAACTCAGGCCATCGCGCTGCAAGGATCCGGCCCGGACCAGTACACCAGGTGTTCATTACGGACAATTCAAGAGATAAACCTTTATAGCAATGAGCTCGTCCATTGCAACGGATCCAACGTAGAATAATACGTATACACAAATTTCAAACAAAACACTTTAGTTTTGATATACATATCACTAAAAATATATTATGTTTCACTCCAAATATATTCTTTGGGCTGTTTTGATGAGGTAAGGGAGGAATGTGGTTGCTTTCAAGATACTAAGGGGTTTTGTGTAAACTGGAGCAGAGAAGTGGGAATTGTTGCAAAAGGCCACAACTTACATCACAGCCGTTAGATGCAGATCTAATGGTCAGAAATGGTGGATGGCAGACACACCATCATCACCAACTGAGTCTTTTATAGGAGTACTAGTAAGATGCCTGCGCGTTGCACGCAACATCAAGATGCATTTATATGAGTAGTTTATCTTGTGGGAGATAAGGATGAACGAGGGAAGGCCTTATCTGCAAATGTGATGAGGGGTGCGGGTATCTTTGTGCAAAATTGCCATAGTTTCCTTCCTATCCGCCAGATATAGATCGGACGGCCTATATTGCAGGATGGCAGGCACACCATCATCACCAACTCAGTTTTTTATAAGAGTAGAGATAAGTATAAGTAATACTAGCAAGAGGCCCATGCGTTGCATGGAACATCAAGATGCATTTATACGAGTTGTTTATCTCGTGGGAGACGAAGATGAACGAGGGTAGTCCTTATATGCAAATGTGCAGAGGGGTGCGGGTATCTTTTTGCAAAATTGTCATAGTTTGCTTTCTATCCGTCAGATATAGATTAGACGGTCCATATTGCAGGATGGCAGGCACACTATCATCACCAACTCAGTTTTTTATAAGAGTAGAGATAGAGATAGGAGTAGGAGTAGAGAAAAAACCGAGTTGGTGATGATGGTGTGATTGCCATCTTATAGTATAGACCGTCCGATCTATATCTGACGGATAGAAAGCAAACTATGACAATTTTACAAAAGATACCCGCACCTCTCTCCACATTTAAAGATAAGGCCTTGCCTCGTTCATCCTTATCTCCCACAACCTCATTGCCGAGCAATTAAAAAAGGAAGTCCCTGGAACAATCTGGCATGGTGGCCGCTGCCGGTGCTGTCCATCCCCATGCCTCCGCCCAGTCCGACCACCAGTCACCACCACGCCCCACTCCTCCTCACCTTATCTATCATCTTTCTCGAGATATCATTTTTTTGATGAAATGGTAGAGATACCATGTTTCCGATAAAATTCTCGAGATATCATTAGTTTTTACACATGGGATTACTCCTGCATGGGTCAATCACAACAGGTGTTTTATAAAAAAAATGCATCTTGATGTTCTGTGCAATGCATGTGCATCTTGCTAGTTTTTTTGCATATAGTTCCAAAGACCACGGAGACACGGTCTTTGACCATTTTACAACTATGTTAGTATCATTGTTAGTTGTCAGCCGGTGCAAGTTATAGCCCCGTGTGTTTTAACCTTTTTTTAGTAATGATATCTGCCGATTGTTTGCCACGAGCTCAATCATGGCGAATCCCACGTAACCGTCAGATTTCCATCTGACGATGGCCTGTTTTTAAGCCATAGTATTTGACAAAACCACCACCCTTACACACGTACTGTAACTGTGTCGCGGGCATTTGCAACTGCCATGTCTGCCAGCGAACATTTGCTGGGGATTGGAGTTAGCACCGATGGCGGTTCGTAGTCGTTCCACGCTCGGGCATTGAAGTTTGTAACTATTTTAGATTAGAATATACTACTAATCCTCCTGTTCTAGTAGTAGAGCAGAGTCCTACTCCACTACTACTCTAGTCAAGCAAGTTAGGGCATAGTAGTAGGTACTGTAAGCAGTTCATGGTATTGGAAGAACGATATACCACAGACCCTGAGGACTATCGCAAAGGTTACTAATATCCTAAAGGTACGAGCAACACTATCAACACGAGGTAAGTAGAGTGAATCTCGGGTCAAGAACCCAGGAGTAGAATACCTACTACTAAATGGCATCACGGGATGCTTTCGAGAATAATGGCCAGAATCATCACACTGGGAACACAAAACATGGCTAGATTATTAGGTGGTTCTCTAGGACACCTAGGGTCATAATAATAGCTCCAACATGAATGTCGAGGCAATAGAGTACCTCAACACACTGATTAGTGTGGTTGAACTGGCCCAAAGGGACATCAGGAACATGGAAAGGATTTGCAAATGCATCAGACTGTTTAGAAACCTGGGATGACTCGGACAACATAACGGCTGTAAATGCTCAAAAAGATTTGAGACATCCTGCAAAAATGGTGGCATAACCATTCAGAATCACAATATCAAGGTTCCGAGATCAACTGTCAACACATGGAAGTAGTAGAAACTGAACTGAGGCTTCAGACCAACAATCCTACGAGTCTACGGATTAGTAACACGTGATCCTGATAGAAAGATGAGAAGCCTAGTTCTTAATCCCCGTAGAAAAGAAGAGGTTGACTCAGATCAGAAGGGCATAAGGTAAAGGAGTAAAAAGAGCCTTACGTTCCCTTCCACAATCAATTCCCTTATATAACTAAAGCACTTCTGGACTCAACTTCGACCAGTTTGGCTTGGTAATCCTACAGGCAGTCAGGCTTTGATACCAAAGCTGTCGGGACCCCGATTCCAAGTCACATCGATCTAGCCGGTAACACCTCATATCACTGCGGCCTCACGCACGGTATTCCCACGGGTGTCGCCTTACCATGGCCCGGGACCGTTTGTGTCTTTTGGCTCACGTATATGATAGTGTCGCTAGCATCCATATGACAGAGAACCCGGGCCGACATGACTAGTCGTGAACCCAAAGTGGCACTAACTTACGGGGACAGGCATACATGAATCAACATCGAGCATGTCGGTCAGCAGCGTGCGAATCCGGGCTGTAGCACTGGGCTAACAAGACTCCGGTGAACCGGGCTGTAGCGGGCTAGGCAGGACTCCGGATGTCACCGCGTGACATTTCCCCGAAGGGACAGACACAGGAACGAAGTGAATCACATGCCGGCCAGTCAAGTGTTCCGGAGCAGTAGTGCTTGGCTAGCAGGACTCTGGTGAACCGGGCTGTAGCGGACTACTATGGCTCATGGAAGCACAAGACTACATTTCCCCATAAGAGAGGCTACCAAGGATAAACAACTAGGTTGTCGGATCCCACACATACCAAGCATTTCAATCATACACACAATATGCTCGATATGTGCAAATTCAACATGGCATCACAACAAGACTCTACGACTCAGAGTATTTATTCATTAGGCTCCGAAGAGCCAGATATTACAAACATGGGTCTCATGACCCAACATTCAGAGCATACAAGTCAAACACATGCGGAAGCTTAACATGTCTGAGTACAGACATCTACAAATGAAAAAGGCTGAGAAGCCTGACTATCTACCAGATCCTGCCGAGGGCACAAGATCGTAGCTGAGGTATCAAGCTAAACGTCGAAGTCCACACGGAACTACTAGCGAGACCGACGTCTCTCTGCAAAACATAAAATAAGCAAACGTGAGTACAAATGTACCCAGCAAGACTTACATCAGAACTATCTGCATATGCATCGGTATCAACAAAAGGGGTGGTTGAGTTTAGCTGCAGCAAGCCAGCTTTGACTCGGTGGCTATCCTGAACTACGACTGCAAGTAACTCTTTTGAGGTGGCGCACACGAGTCCACATATTCACCATATCAATACACCACTATGGATCCGCTCCCGTCTCCCTACGAGAACGCCATCCATAGCACTCACGCTTATCTTGCGCATTTTAGAGTATCCACTTTCACATGTCTATGAACTGTACAGGCAACCCAGAAGTCCTTTACCGCGGACACGGCTATTTGAATAGATGATGTTAACCCTGCAGGGGTGTACTTCGTCACACACGCTCTCGCCACTTACCACCATGTACACGTCGTGTACCTCGGCAACCTTCAAGCGGAAGCCTGGCGAGGGAGTCGGCCACGACCTGACTAACCACACAAGTCTCTCGTCCAGGTTTATCGCCTATTCGGGTTCCATCCGCAAGGAGATCCGGCCGGGGTGTCGCTCACGGCCCCAAACGATGTGTGCAGGGTTCCCGAGCCCACCATCCGGGTGCCACTCGGTACACCAGGCCACGTGTGCCTAGTCTGTCCCAAGCCCACATGTACCGGGTGCCACTTGGTAGACTACTAACACAACCTACAAACACTAGAAACTAGTTGCAACTCCTGGACAGAGATCGAGGCGGTTAATAAGCCGAGAGGGGTCGAGTTACCGGAACCCAATGTGTGGCAGTAACTGTTCATGGATCACAAACACAGAACTCAGTTCCTGAGGACGGCTTCAATGAGACAACCCACCATGTACTCCTACATGGCCTCTCACCGCTACCTTTACCAAATCGTGTTCACACACTTAGCTCTCACACAGTAGAACATGTTCACCACTTTCCAATTCATTCCCGATGAATCAGACCTGACACAACTCTAAGCAATAGCAGGCATGACAAACAAGCATGAATGAGTAGGCACATCAGGGATCAAACAACTCCTACTCATGCTAGTGGGTTTCATCTATTTACTATGACAATGACAGGTCATGCAGGGGAAAGGGGTTCAACTACCGCAGCAAGTAACAGATGAAACGTTGTTGTCCTAATGCAGTAAAAGAGAGCAGGAGCGAGAGAGTGGGATTGTATCGGAATGAACAAGGGGGTTTTGCTTGCCTGACACTTCCGAAGATAGTATAGCTCTTCATCAGTGTCATCGATCGCATCGTCGAAGCAACGTCTACTGAGAGGGGACAACACCGGCAAACAGAGAAGAAACACAATCAATGCAATGCAACAATATGATGCATGAATGTGACATGGTAATATGCTGTGAATTGAGCTAATGCAGCTAGCAACAAGTGCAAGGGAGTCCATTTGAACCAAAGGTTCAAATGCACACTCTAGTTTGAGCATTTAAAATGCCATTTGAATGTTTTCACTTATACAGCAGGTATAAGTTGGTTCTTCATGCATGAAAGTAGCATAAATGGATAGATTGGATTTTTCTGATAATTTTTCATATATAAATTATTTGATTTGGAGCTACGGTTGAATTTCTATGAATTTTAGAAGTTTGCACTATTTTCTGGAATTTCCTATATAAGAATAAATCCAGAAATGAGTTATTGCGTCAGCACTGCATCACTGTGACGTCAGCTGGTCAGCGGGGTCGTCCAGGTCAAACCTGACGTGTGGGGTCCACACGTTAGTGTCACTGTTAGTTAACTAACTAATTTGGAGTTAATTAAAGTTAACCCAGGTTAATTAGCAGGTGGGCCCCACTTGTCATTGACTCAGGGGAGGGGGTCAGCCTGCTCAAACGGGGTCAACTCACCGGCGTTCAGCCGCCGGCGAGGCCAGACGCGGCGGCGAGCCACGGGTTTGCCCTACGGGGCGCCGTTTGGCGCGCGGAGCGCAGCTACGGGATGAGGGCAGAGTGGCGCATCCAACGGTGGCGGTTGCGGGCGCTGGGGTGGCCGGGAGCAGCATCGGCGACGAGGTTTGCGGCGGCCGGAGTCGGCAGAGAGCGGGGACGCGGTTGCGGTGGCCGTGGCAATGTGCGTTTAGCACCTACGGCATCTACGTGGTGCGGTGACTACGATGGACGCATGCCCGGGACCAAATGGTCACCGGAGCAGCACCGGCGATGAGTGCGGGCGACGGCGGGGTTCGGTCTCCGGCGGAGCGACGGCTACAGCGTGCAAATGGAGCGCAGAGGAGGGGGGTTCGGGTCAGTGGCTCACGGCGAGTCGGACGAGCAGGTCGGCGAGCTCGGAGACGGTCCGGAGCGGGCGGTGCGGCGAAGGCGATCTCCGGCGGCCGGAGGTTGAAGAAGAGCTCGGTCGTCGCTTGGGGCGTTCGGCGTCGCGTGCGTCGACGGAGATGGCGATGGCAATGTGGCGGAGCTTGGGGGCGCGTCGGAGAGGCAAGGGGGAGGCTCTGGCTATGGGTACGGTGATCGGCGGCGACGGGCTCCGCTCGGTGGTGCTCGGGAGAGAGGGCAGGAGAGGGAGAGACACAGGAGAGAGTGAGTGCGGTCCAGGGGGTGCGTGGAGACGAGGGAGAGATCCAGGGCGAGCAGGCAAGCAGGAGGTGGCCGGCGCGTGCACGCGCGGGTCGGGCACACGCCCTCCTGCCTACTGGCAGGAGGTTGAAGACGGTGGCGGCTGCGGTGGGCTGGCTCTGCTGGGCTGGGCCAGCTCCTGGGCCGGCCAGTTGGCTACAGTAGCAGGCCACAGGTGGGTGCAGGTAAGTCCTCGCTTTATTTATCTCTTTTAATTCATGTTTTCTATTTTGTTATTCTGTTTTTTTGATTTAGTAATAGTACTAAACCATTTTTTAAAACTCCTGAGAAAATTTGTGGGCACTTTTAAAATGTTTACTAACAGCCCTCAAATGTTTTCAGAATTATTGAAGCATTTAAAATATTTATAGCCATTAAATGCTCCAATTCAAATACTTATGATTTAATCCAAAAATCCAAAAATGATCTAACAATATATTCATCATTTTTGGCAGAGGTTTCCACCTTAACCAGAAATCATGAACTTTTCTTAGGGACTTTTCGGGTTTATTGAAAAGATTTTAATCCATCCTAGTTGAGTTGATTTAATGCTAGGGTTTGAACATCCCCATTTCAAGTTTCTTTCAAATATTAAACATGATGCACACATGACTAGCTAGCCTAGAGCAAACCAGAACTAGGGATGTGACAAGTAGGCACCTCCGGTGTAGTAGGAGTCGTCGTCGACGGTGGCCTCTGGCTCCTGGGCTCCAGCATCTGGTTGCGACAACCAGGTAGAATGGAAAGGGGGGAAAGAGGGAGAAAAGCAACCGTGAGTACTCATCCAAAGTACTCGCAAGCAAGGAGCTACACTACATATGCATGGGTATATGTGTAAAGGGCCATATCGGTGGACTGGACTGCAGAATGCCAGAATAAGAGGGGGGTAGCTAATCCTGTCGAAGACTACGCTTCTGGCCACCTCCATCTTGGAGCATGTAGAAGAGAGTAGATGGTAAGTTCACCAAGTAGCATCGTATAGCATACTCCTACCCGGCGATCCCCTCCTCGTCGCCTTGTTAGAGAGCGACCACCGGGTTGTATCTGGCACTTGGAAGGGTGTGTTTTATTAAGTATCCGGTTCTAGTTGTCATAAGGTCAAGTATATAGTATATACCCGTGATCACCTCCCTAGTGATCACAACCCGATAGTATAGCATGGCAGACGGACAAGAATGTAGGGCCACTGATGGAAAACTAGCATCCTATACTAAGTATTTAGGATTGCAGGTAAAGGTAACAACAGTAGTAGTAAGGATAGGCTATGCAGTAGAATAGGATTAACCGAAAGCAGTAACATGCTACACTACTCTAATGCAAGCAGTATAGAGAAGGAACATGCGATATCTGGTGATCAAGGGGGGGGCTTGCCTGGTTGCTCTGGCAAGAAGAAGGGGTCGTCGTCGATGTAGCCGATCACAGGGGTATCGGCAATGGTCTCGGAGCCTACCGAAAAAGAAGTAACGGAGGGGGAACACAATAAATAACAGAGCAATCAAATGTAACACAAAGCAAGATGCGGCAATACGTCGGGGTCGTCGCCCCGATCCAGATCCAGCGGGGGGGATGAGAGGAGTGGGGTGTGGGTGGTAGCGGTTTAGGGTTCGGCCGGGGGTGGGGGGTTAGTATTCGGCGGCTGGGCCAGCCTGGTTGGCCCGGTGAACAGCTGGGCCGAAGCCCAGCGAGGGGGGGGGGGTGGTGTTGCCCCCTTTTGCTTTTATTTATTTTGTCTTTTCTTTTTCTTATTTTCTTATTTTGTAGTTTCTTTGATTTTTAGTTTTGTAAAAATTACCACTAGTGCCTAAATTTGTATTTATCAACAAACTACTGTGAGATTAATTCTTAACCCATAATAAAATAGTTTTAGCATTTTATAAATTCAATAGGCATTTGTTTAATTGTTTTGACTACTGTTTTAATTGTTTTAGAGCCTTTAAACATTTTATCAAAGTTTGGTTTCTCCACCATAATTACTTACGATTTATTTGACACAACCCGAACATTTTAGTTTTGATATTTCAAAATTTTACTTTTTGCCTATATCTTAAATTTTAATTTTAATCATTTTTGAACTAACTCGAGTTTATCAACAGTAACTGAGGTGACGTGGAACCATTAGCAAAGGTTTACTGTAGATTGATTATCCGGGCGTCACAGGGGAGGAGCCGGAGGCGCGAGGCGGCGAGCAGGCGGAGCCGGCCCGCGGGGGCGGCCGGGTGCGGAGGCGTACGCAGGGGAGACCCGGCGGCCGGCGGCGGATGCGGTGCAGGCGGCGGGGGAGCCGGCGATGGGGTGCGGCCAAGCGGCGCGGGAGACGGCGACGGGCGGAGCAGGCGGAGCCGCAGGCAAGGAGGCGCAGGGGAGCTGGCCGCGGGCGTGGAGCACCTGGCCGTGGCCCGAGGCGGAGCCAGCTGGAGAAGCGGCGGCTAGCGGGGCCCGAGCCGGTGGCCAGCCGAAGGCCGTTGGCGGCTCTCGCGGGGAGCCCGGGCGGAGCAGAGGGAGGGGCACTCCAGGGCGCAGCAGCACGAGCGTGGTGCTCCTCGAGCACGGACGCAGCGGGTCGGAGGCCGGCGGGGCCCTGATGCGGGCTCGCGGAGGAGCGGGCGGAGCAGGCGCGGAGGTCATGGACGCGCTGGCGGGGTTGAGCAGCGGCAGACAGCAGGAGGCTAGGTCTGTCGGTGTGAGCAGCGCGCGGAGGCGGCCGTGGTGCAGAGCTGCAGGTGAGGGCGAGCCACCGGCGCGGGAGCCCATGAGGAGTAGGGCCAGGGGCGGTCTGCTGCGGGGGCCGCGAGCGCACCGCAGGCCGGAGATGCGCGAAGCGTGGCGCAGAAAACACATTGTCTGGGCATTATCTGAATAACTAGGTAGGAAATGCGGCTTGCCGCACCCGACAGCGGTGCTGCCGGGTATAGTCATATCCCACATGGTAATACAATCATTGAAGCATTGTAAATATTAAAAATAACATAATGCAGTTGTGTTTATCTATCTAAAACAGCATTGGCACGCGGTGCCCCTTAGCTCTATGCATTCAAAAACCACATCCATCACTAGTATATCAATGTATTAGATTTGTACACACATTGATCAAAAACCCCAATATGACATTCAAATAACACATTGATAATTGGTCATGCACACACATTGAAGAACAGAGGTAATATAACTACATATTGTGGAAAAATTTATATACTAATGAATCAAATAACTACTTAATCAATGGATTCCATTTGGGCATATGACATTCAAAACCCCAATCTGAGTAGCATTAAAAACCCAATCTGTGAGCACTAAAAACAAATCTAATAAGCATCATAGCATTAAAAACCCCAATCTGTTCACAACATCTAGCATTTTTGCAATGAATTTATCCAAACCTAAAACAAATCTAAAAGGGTTCCAAATCTAAAAACCCCAATCATTGCAGCACCTAAAATCATAGTTCACAACATCTAGCTAGCATTTTTGCAACGAATTTATCCAACAAACCCTAGTCCAAAACCCCCCACCCCCAACTCATACAAAAAAACCCGACCCATCCGTCAAACCAACTACTCTAACTATTTGAACTAATGTATGAATCACAATCTAACCAATGCAACTAGGGAGCAACTAACTCTACAAGCTAAGCAAGTGCAAATACCTGCTCCTCCACAGCAGGCGGCGCAACGGGGGCACGGGATGTACTGCGCCGCTCGACGCCGTCACCTTCTGCATCGATGAGGCGGAGCCCGCGGCATCCGCAGTGGTTGCGAGTTTCCCCGCACCACCGTGGACGCCGCCGACATCCGCGGTCACCGCGCCCTCACCCTGCAGCTCCACCACATCTTCGGCTGCTGCGTCGGCGTCGCCACGAGCGTCGGCCATCTGACAGATGGAGGCGATGAAGGTGAGAAAGAGGATGCGGTGGGGGAGAGCGAGACGGTGTGGTGGAGGCAGTGGAGGAGAGCGAGACGATGCTGGTGGGGGAGAGGAAGATAATGCGGCAGGGATGAGATTTGGGGGAAATGGTAGGGGCGATGGAGGTGGTTGCCCTCTTTATATGATGGGACGTTTTGGGCATGTCCATGGACACATGCTACCCCACGACCGCGGTCTTGCATGCGCCCAAGTATACGCGGCCCCACTCGTCAGCTCACGGTCAAAGGCATTGACCCGACGGCAACATCCGTTATAACCTGTTCTGAGGGTTTCGGGCAAGGGAGTGGGGAAAAGTGAGCAAAAGTTAACAGAGTGGGGATGAATGAGTAGAGCTAAGGAACCAAGGGCACAGAAATAAAAAACCCAAAAATAAAAGAAACCCAACCCTAAACCTATTCTATGGCGGCGACCGAGGTCCTCCATCTGTCGTCTCCATGTACGGGGTGGGGTTCAAGACCCGTGAAGTGAAGGTGGTCTCCGGCGAGGAAGAGTAGAACACGAGAGATGGACCGGCCAGTTGATACACCATGCTCTGCCGCCTCCCATGCCCTACTCATCCTCGGAGGAGTCCCTGACCTCGGCGGTGCCGGTGGACGTGAGGTCGATGATGATGGACGTGGACGGTCTGTCGCTTCACCTGCGACATGCGCCACCGAACGTTGGACAGCGGCAAGTAGGACGCGTGGCTGACGGTGCTCCCGTCTTCGGCCACCAGCGTGGCCACCACTTGTGTGGTCGCATTTGCGTCTGGCTATGCCGCTATTGCGTTGCAAGCAGCGACTTGAGCGAGGGTGGCGACCTCGAGCTTCATCCCCGAAGACAAGCCATCCCACAGAGCGTTCGCGCTCGCTGTCATGGTGGTTGGGGTGCCAGGTAGCAGGAGGTTGCGCTATGGTGTGGAGTTTAGCTGGGTGTTGCTGCTTTAAGTAGCGCATTCCGGTGTGGTCAAGCGTCCGGGTGCTTCATTAAGTCGCCAGAGTTGGTTCCTCGGGCACCGAGCCTCTTAATGCGGGCTGCTGGCGCCGGCTGGGAACGCACGCGCGCGACGGCGCGAGGGACGAGGGCTTTTGGTGTGCCAGGGTAATCAGCTGTGGTCGTGGCAACGTTGGAGATGCCCTTTGCTCACATGCAATCCCCACATGTCATTGAAAAAGCAAGACGACCCGACATGGTCTCAGGTCCTGCAGATGCAATTGCCTGCGCTAGAACACTCCACTGACGTGTCCTGGTGCGTGCGCACTTCGGCGCCCCATGCATCCTCGACAAGCCAGGTGTTGATCTGATGGTCGTGCCACATCGCTAACTCCACCCTCGGCACCCTGAAGCCGAGCGTGTCCAGGGACGATGAGCGTGTCGCTCACTGCGGTCGCCGTGTCCAGAGGCTGTGCGGGAGCCGCGCCACATTTCTGGCCCCCACGACCCACATGAACGGTTGCCTATGGTGAGGAGGACGTGGGCCAGTTCCTACATTGGACTACTATGCGCCATGTCATCCCGACGGGTGTGCCCCACATGTCGGTTTCCCTGTTTTCCCGACCAAATTCAAGTGTCAGCGCTCCGTGTTACGCATTAGGCGTAGAACACGTGGCTTTTGCGCCCTGGTTCAAATGTGGTACAGTACAAAGTTGTTACCCTAGCCCCAAGTGTGGTGGTTTTGGGTACAGTACCACCCTTTTCCTTTTCAACTAGTGAAGCGTAACACCTGATTAAGTGGTCGGATGGTGTGCTAATTTAGGTGTCCGACTGTTTGAAGGAATAATTGAGGTGTGCCCGGTCCGTGCCCGCATTTAGGGGTCCAACACTACAAAAAAAGACACTTCCATGATGATACGTGTTTGTCACAGTAGGTCACATTTTCTGTCGTGCATGTACATCCATGACAAATTTATGACAGAATCAAGATAGACATACCTGTGCTGTCATGTTCCATGACATTACCAAAATTATCATCACGGAAGTGTCCACTTCCATGACAATAAATCGCGCGTCATGGAAGTGCTTCCATCAAGGGTGACCGACACATGGCATCCATCGTAACGGGACGCCGTTAAGCTATCGGGTCCGGTTTTGGATCCGATAACCCGCTAACAGCCCGGACCAATGAGGATTTTCCACGTGTAAAATTCTCATTGGCCGGAGGAAACACGTGTTGGCTCATTGTTGGGACAGATATCATCCATTCATTGGACAGGAGGCGCCTATGATATGTCAACACATGGCACAGCCCAACAGAGGCCCATTCCGGTGAAAAGGCCGGCTCGTTTGGCTTGGTCAAAAGGTAACGGGACGACACACGGAAAGCCTGTGAACGACCTGTTCGTATATAGCCCATTTACGACCCGCTAACTCACGACCCGTTACGGCCTGTCCGAATTAAGCCCAGTAGCTTCATCTGGGCCTTCCAATATGATTCTAGCCCGTTGTAACTTCCGGCCCATGTATGCCCCGTGATGTATTTTGACCCATACGAGACCATTTGTAACTCTTGGCCCATTAACGGCCCATGGTGAATCTGGCCCGCAATGAACAGTGTACCCCTTTATAGCCATTAACGGCCCGTCATTCCATTGGGCCGTTTCCAACCCATGCTATCTTTCGGCCTTCTCAGGGCGCATTTATTCTTGGGCTCATTTCCAGCATTCGGTTACTTACGGCCCATCATTGTCCATTTCTGCCTATGGGCCAAAATCAGCCAGCGGTTACAATCGGCCCGTTTGCGGCTCGTTACTCCGTTGGGCCGTTTTCATAACGTCATCAAATACGGCCGATTAACGACGGCCCGTTATTGTCGGCCCATGAACGACGATTCCAAATCTAGCCCCGTTTACGCCCATAATGCGGTCTGTTATGGCCCATGTTTGGCCTATCGATCATACGAGCACGTAGAAGGCCCATTGATGCTACGGCCCGTAGAAGGCCCATTCTTTCTACGGCCCTAAGAAGGCCCATTGTTTCTACGGCCCGTAGGAGGCCCATGGTAACTACAGTAAATATGTAGCCCATGGTTATTGTGGCCTAGTTTTAAAAAATAGGTTATTGCGGCCACTAGCAAACCGCGGAAAAGAACTGCACTGACTACAAGCAAACAAATAAACAAGACAACAAGGAAATAACTAAGCAAGCAACTTACGCTAGGCTATCACGGCTATTTACACACATTACATCCACCTGGCATCAAAGTTCGCCACCAGTGCAAATATAGGGAACAAAGCAGCATATCATATACACTGGTTGTCAAAGTTGGCGACCAGTGCAAATAAACGCCGCAGCAAAACAAGTCTAGAACTAAAACCACTTCAGAAGAGCTCAAGAAACAATATCCTGGGTATCCATAATGCTGGCAAGATGCTTAGCAAGCTTATTAACTTTCTCTTGTTTGGCGCTTAAATCCTCCAGCACTTGTTGTTTCATCAGAAAGTATGCATCTGAATTCTGCAGGGACTTCCTCAGTCCTTCGGCTTCCTGTCGCATAACATCTGATCGATGTCTTTCAATTTGAAGTTGAGACTCAAGAAGCCAAACTGATTCAGGCAGCGAGTTCGAAGAGCTGGTGCTAGCAGTAGTAGCCAGTAACTCGAACACTACATCAAGACATGACTTTGGGGTTGTCTCAGTGTCTTCAATATAGTTTTTATCAACTTTCTTGGAGACCAACATGGATGTCTCACTATCTTGAACCTTATCTGCATTACTTCCTTTACCATTGCATAACGGGGTACTCTTCTCCAATATTTTATCCACGCTCTAAAAGAGAAACAAACAAACACATCACAGGTTTACAATGTAGCATATGAAACTCATTTTGGTAAACCAGTTCAGTAGTAAGGTGGACAGGATAACAACATGAAACAAACATATATCTATGTAGTATGGTCACTGTATGGTCTATATCATTCTAGTTTATGTTGCCAAATCAAGATAGATACAGTTTGAATCATATCTATTTAAGACAAAGCAGCATAGACAGAATATAAGTGTGGGAAACTACACAGCAATAACAACACTTGTAATGTGCATGGCATGAGAACATAACTGTTTATTCAATTGAAACTGAAATCAACATAGAGCAAGTTACAACAGCAAACACGTTAAAGAAACAGGTTTAAAACATACCTGTTGCGCCATTGGAGTTTCAATTGCATCCTTCAATTTGAAATTAGTTGGTATGAGTAAATACAGTGATGCAAGAGCAAAGTAGTATGAACCATAGCTACGGAACCTGACCTGAGAACAATTCTTCTTCTGCTTTAAGCGTTGACTTGGGGTTCGGAGTGGTGGTCCTCGTGCTTTGGGCACTGCAGTTGCCTTACTAACTGCTCGTGTTTGGGTGCTCTGTGGTGGAGACGGTGCTGTGTCAACTGGAACTGGGTTACTATCTGCTGGGGTTGGGGTTAGAAGGGGTGTAGCTGGTTCTCTGTCCAACTGGGTAGGGGTACAATCTGCGTGAGTCTGAGTTATGTGTGGTGGGGCTGGTTCTTGGGCAAGTACAACCGTGGTTCTATCTGCATCGACAGGTAGCACAATCTTTTCTGAAGACCGTGTTTTTACTCCCACAGATACTGCCATCACCCCCTCCAATTGAAATGGCTGATAAACAAGAAAAGTAATTGAATGTACAGACATTGTAAGATAGACAGGTGCAATGGATAGTAGGGAAGAAAACAGGGCATGAAATAATTCACATTTATGTTGTCTAACCAAACAGAATAGCAGGACATAATTTCACATATATGATGGCTAATTAAACAGGATAGCATGACACAATTTCAAATGTATGATGGCTAACTAAACAGGATAGAATGACATAATTCAAAATATGATGACTATGTAAACAGGATGAGATGATATAACTATATTATGTCTTTAGAAAATGGGTTGGCATGCCATAATTCAGATACATGCTGTCTATGTAAACATCTTGGCATGATATAATTCAAATATATGATTTATATACTAAGCAAGTGAGCAGAGGGCAATCGCATATATGATGTGTCAACTAAGGAGATGGCATTCAATATTGTGCATATGATGTAAAAACTAAGCATTGCAATACAACATATGCATGATATGAGTAATATAACCCTGCCAAGTTTGAGCATACACCTTAGGGGGATAATAGGACTGGTCATCTGCCTCTGAATCCTCCTCTGAAGAGCTATCTGTAACCAGCAAGATATCTGCTTCAGCAGGTAGCATTGTCTGCTCTGAAGACCTTGTTTTCACTCCAGATTTCTCCATCACCAATTCAAATGGCTGATGCACAGGAAGAGCAGTTGAATATACAAACATTGTCGACAAATGCAATGAGAAATACAAAAAAAGGACGGCATGATATAATTCACATATATGACGCTTGGCTAAACAGCATGGCATTGCATAATTCACATATATAATGCCTTGCAACAAGATAGCATTGCATAATTCACATATATAATGTCTTGCAACAAGATGGCATCGCATAATTCACATATATGGTAATTAGACACTAAACAGGTGGCATTCACACAAAGCATGTCTAAACTAAGCAAATGACATAGCAATGCAAGATACCATACGCACGATATGAGCAACATAACCCTGCCAAGTTAGAGCATGCACCTCGGGGGGGGGGGATAGGACTGGTCATCTGTCTCTGAATCCTCCTCTGAGGAGCTATCCGTAACCAGCAAGACATGCGCTTCGTCAGATAGCATTGTCTGCTCTGAAGACCTTGTTTCCACTTCAGATTTTTCCATGACCGTGCCGAATGGCTGATGCACAGGAAGAGTAATTGAATGTACTAAAATTGTTGACAAATTTAACACGTAATAAAAAATGATGGCATGATATAATTCACATATAAGATGACTGGCTAACCAGGGTGGCATTGCAAAATTCACATATATGATGCCTGGCTAAACAAGATGGCATTGCATGATTCACATATACGATAAAGAAACTAAACAGATGGCATTGACACAAAGCATGTCTAAACTAAGCAGATGACATATTTGATGTATCCAGTAAGCAATGCAAGGCACCATATGCATGATATTACCAACATCAGCATGCCAAGTTAGAGCGAAGACCTCAGGGGGTAAATAGGAGTGGTCTTCTCCTTCTGAATCCCCCTCAGAACAGTTATCTTCCTCTTGATTACGATCCGAAATGGGTGGAGGGGGGCTGCCTTTGCGCCCACCATGGAGCGACGTCTGCATGAAATTTTATTGCCACGCAAGGCTCGTCTCTTTTGCTCTACATGTTCAGTTCCATTGTGTACAATAACTGACATGCATAGGAATAAAACATAGTGAGATTATGTAAGGAGTGCATGCACAAATCCAGAGTGATGGTAGCAAACTGTGGATAGACCCAAAACCAATGATAGCAGGCAGATAATAGCTTTAGTTAAAAAATACAGATAATGGCTCCTTTAATGTTTGTTTGCACCCAACATGAAACTCATAGTAGACACCCGAGATTAACCAGATAGTAGACAGATAGTACTGATTGCTGCCCCAATATGTACCCCACAACCATTTAAAAACTCAAGTTTCAGCATTAGTTTGGACCTGACTCGGAGTCTAATAGGTGAACACGATGATAAAGTAGCATGTCATCATATTAAGCGATGCATAACGTAAGCAGACACGGAAGAGTGCGACCTCTCTTGCGGACCCGTGTAGTCCTCAAGGTCATCTGCTCAGTTGATGATGGTAATGCAGTTGTCGTGGCTGCCGGCGGCGGGGAAGAAGATCTGAGGCGGCGAAAGACAGTCTGGAGAGCGGATCCCTGCTGTGGTGAACCCTTCCGTCGTTGGAGCAGCTGAGCTGGGGTGGAACACAGCGCAGCAGGAGCAGGACAAACCACACAAGGTTTTCTTTGACACATATCTGTAACAGAAGTAATTGTGTAAGGGCTTGTTTGAATTTGAGGATTCTAACAATGCAGGGATAGGAAATAGACAGGAATAGGATAGGAATGCACGTGCAAAACAGAGAATTTAAAAACACAGGATTTATGCCAATCTGGGTGTTTGATTCACAAGAATTGGAAGATCACAGGATGCAAAGAAGCAAGGTGAGATTAAGTCAAACCACAAGAAAATGTACGGTTATAATGCTATTATGCTACTATCTCTTAGTCTTGTGCTTCATGAATAGGAATTTGAAAAGGAGGACAAGTGGAAATTAAAATTCCTACGGTTTTTCTTTCAAGGAGACACTAAAGGAACAAATCCTACAGTTTTCCTTTGCTCCATTCCTTTGAACCAAATTCATGAATAGTAGTACCATAGGAAACTTTCCAATTCCTATGTTTTTCCTTCACTTTTCCTTTCAAGCACTGGCGATTCTAGTAGGCAGGCTTGAGCAAGGAAAAGCCTACACTCAAAAAATGTTTTTGTGCTACTTCTATTACTTTGGACCCAGGCCACTGCCCTACTAGCTCAACTCCCAGGCCCATCGACAAATGCACAGCTCAAACGCGCAGAGATTAATAATGATGGCATTCAATAGAGTCCATCACGGATAGCTAAGTTGCCTGGTACCTCACTGCTTGTCATATAGTAGGAGAAACTAATCGTATTTCACGTTACTGCGTGTGCTCAGTGGACAATATATATAACATGTAGAGTAAAAAAGAGATGCAACAAGTGTACAACCTCTTTGGCGAAGCCATGTCGATCTCAGCGTGATTGGGTTGGTCGGTGAGGATGATCCGGCTGACTTGGCTGTCGGAGGAGGGGAGGAAGATCTTAGGCGTTTGGAGATGGAGCCCGGGGTGCTGCTCCGGTGTGATGGAGGATTTCATCGTTGGATCAGCTCCAGTGAGTTGTAGAACGCCGAGGCTGAAGCAGGACAAGAGAGACAACATTAACCTGAGTGGAATTCTAATAGCATCACCAATAGATGATGTAAAATACATAACCCCAAAGTGCTAGATGTAAAATACATCAGCCGCTCTTCTCTGAACTTAACTGTCGAAACTGAATTTAACTGTCGAAACTGAACTTAACTGTCGAAACTGAACGCACTTGTAGCAGAAAAGCAGTAGCAGCAGCAGCAGCGCGTGCGAGAGCCGGGGCAGCTGGTCGTGTAGCAGCATCAGGTGAGGCTACCCTGACCCGCCAGCCACCACCGGCCAAACAGCCGTCCCTCGCCGCCTGTGGCCGGTGGTGCGCCGCCCAGCCCGCCCCGAAACCACACCCCACCGCCGGTCCGCCGCCGCCCCGGCCATCCCTCCAGGCCCTCCATGCCGAGCTTTTTCTCCGGTAATCCCCATGGCACCGGCCCCACCCTGCACCCTAAGATAGATACTGGGGTACCTCTCTGGCGAGCCGCCCTCCCCGCTGCGGCTGGTTCTTCCTTAACTCCGTTGAGCCCCACCCACCCCCTGAAAATCGACTGACCCGAAAGTCGATTCTGTCGACTGAAGTGTAGCTAAATCGGAGCAGCATCGCAAGCAAGAGCAAGAGCGAGAGTAGCAGCGCGAGCAAGATCAAGAGCAAGAGCGGACCAAGAAGGGGACCGAGAGCAAGAGCAGAGCAGCAGCGCGAGCGAGAGCTAAAGCAGCAGCAACTCCTACTGATGTGGGCGTCGCTGCCGAGGGAGCGACGCCGTGGAGGAAGTGGCCGGCGACGCCGCCGTGGATGGAGCCGCGCCATGTCGGCTCGGGACCGAGCGCCGGTAGCATCGTGAGATCGAATCAAGAAGAAAATGCGGCGATTAGTGTACAACCTCTTTGGTGGCGCCGATTAGACCTCAGCTTCATCTGAGGAAACGGTGATGATGATGCTCTTTCGGTGGTGCAGGTGAAGATGATGGTGTGGGAATGGAGGTGGCGCGAGAGACGTGGGGAACGTCGGGGCAGCTCCTTGGAGGTGGAGGACGGGGTGGCTGAACCGGCAGGACGATGAGATCGACGATGGATCCTCATCTGATACGGTGGATGAGGGACGTCGAGGTGTTGCTGTGGACGATGTCGTCGGGGAAGAGCCTCCGGCTGGGTGGCGGACGGAGGAGGGTGTGGGGCTTCGCGGGTTATCGCAGGCTCGGTGTATGAATGGTTGGGCGGATGGGATGGGAGTGGGGAACCATGGCTTAGGGACGCGCTTGTCCGAAATGTGGGGTAAGTTATGAAATTACCCCCACCGATTTGAGCTAGGCGGTTCTTTCGGTTTAGGGGTATCACAGGCATTTCGTGTGTCGGGATTTCACAGGAGGTCGGAGTTTTCACGCGCGTTGTAATTTTGGAATAGCAAGGCGGGGGTTGAGATGTAGGGAGTTGTCGGAGCACAACGAGACAAAGATACATCTTGAATATTTCGGGGCAACAAGGTGCGGGTTGAAGAGGCGGGAGTTTCACCGCACGATAGACAGAGACGCTAGCTTGAAATTTTGGCATAACAAGGCACGGATTGAAATTTCGGGAGAACAAGCTTAACGTGTACCCAAAAAAAAGACAATTCGCACCTCATCACTAGAGAGAGCTATGTCCCGTTTTACTATATTACTAGAAATGCATTCAAATACAACAAAAAAACAATCGGGACATCTAACATAACGTGTACAGTACCAAAACAATTTGCACTTCCCTCAACAATAAAAAAACAATGTGTGTTGTCTAGCATATGAACTAAATTTGAGTACATTTTCCCTGTTTGAATGGGATTGTACTCGGGTTAGTTATACAACCATCTAAATATTATCTTCATAACACATGACATGAATATAAGAGAAGTAAATTCCTATATAAATACGAACTACATGTACATACGATCTCAAATTCAAATATATGTATAGATTTTATGTTGAATTCAAATCATAGTACATGTATGCTCTAGCTAGATGTTCGGAATCTAAACCATGTATGATATACTACGTACAATGTGTTTAACAAGCACAACACACACACAAACACCATTTAGACTAGTAAGGTACACGTGCATTGCACGCATGAGATTTGGCAACCAAATTATGAATAAATACCACATTATAGCATGTAAGCTTTGAGTCATATATGCATGATGTAGATGTTCGTTTAATTCTTATAGTTCATTTCATTCAAAATCATCTAGTTTTTATAAGAAAGCTAATCTATTTTAAGATTCATGGAATTGTGCGTTGTAAGGCATAAAGTAAAAACAAATAATGGCAAATCATGTAGAAAAACATTTGGGCAATTCTGATACGGAAGATTCTAGAACAAAGAAGAAGTGCTTGTGTTTTGAGGTTTGTGCATTATGCTTAAGTTCAACCATGGAGTCTTCTAGATTGTACATGTGGCAAAATCTGGTGGAATCTAGATGATATCCAACGGCCAGTTGTGCTCAAATTTGCCATCTCTGCACCATCGGATTGGCCTCATCCAACGACCATCTTTCAAAGTTAAAGTTATCCGCACACTATATAAAAAATATAAAATATAATATATATATAGGGGTATAGATATAGATATGTGATGCGAAAGCCACCCATCATCTCCAATTAGAATAGTGTGTCCATGCACGGATGCAATGTGGCCAAACGATGTCTACCATTGATATCTCAAATACAAATCAATCTGACCTTGTTCAATGTGTATACAATACAACATGCTCATTTCCAAACCACACCACGCATATCTCAGTTATATTCATGCATGCATGGGTTTCAAACATCATGATCTCTTATTCAAATATTTGAATTCTACTTTACACTGATTATGATGTCACCTAGTACACCCACACAATCATCTTCTCTTTATAGTTGTACCATTAACTTTCTCTCATGCATGCATGCACACACAGTACCAGTCGGCATTATCCATCGCACACATGCATTCTTTTTCTTCGGGTCGGTCTCCCATGCATGCACGCACACACACCTCCCCCTCCCCATCATATCGGGCATTCTTTATCTCTCATGTGCATGCGCAACGATCGATGTTCCTCTATGTGTGTGTATATATAGCTAGGTCTTTCACAGTTTTCCACACAAACCGATCAATCTATATATCTAGTGAGGCCTCACCCTCTTTCCCATGTCCACATCGATCAATCTATACCTCTCTATATAGGATTACATAGCTAATACACCCACATTAATTATATATCCAACGTCCCCCTCTCATCATCCATGCCTCCGCTTCATCTCTCAGACGCGCGCACAGTGGCGAAGACAGGGGCAGCAAGGGCCCTGCCCCCCTAATATCACTATATGTCAAGGCTAATATGAATGTGATCATTAGACAATTGCTGGTAAAATGGTTTAAGTTGATGAATTGGCCCTCCTCGTAAAGGATTAGCAATGCTTGGCCCCCTAGCTCATTTATTTTTCATGGCTCCGCCACTGCGCGCAACAGCGCACGTTCTCGCCCCCTCTCTTCAAATATCGATCTCGCACTTGTGCACTCCTTCATAGTCTCCCTCCACTTGGCCCCTCGCACCATCTTCTAGCCCCCCACCGGATTTTGCCACATGTACAATCTAGCAGACTCCATGGTTGAACTTAAGCATAATGCACAAACCTCAAAACACAAGTGCTTCTCCTTTGTTCTAGAATCTTCCGTATCATAACTGCCCAAACTTTTTTTCTAGTTGAATTGCCATTATTTGTTTTTACTTTATGCTTTACAACGCACAATTCCATGAATCATAAAATAGATTAAGGGCTTCTTTGATTCAAAGGATTCTCAAAGGAATTTTGGAGGATTCTAATCCTTAGGAATTTTTCCTATCTTGGTTGTTTGATTCGTAGGTTTGTAAAGCATAGAAATTTTTCCATAGGATTCATTTGCACTAGATTTCATAGGAAACATCCCATCCACTCAAACCACTTTGAAAGAATCCTGCGTTTTTTCTATGCACAATCAAACACTCGTACAATCCTGTAGGATTCAAGACGACATTCCACTCTAATCCCATGTTTTTCCTATTCCCGCGTTTTGGAAATCCTACGAATCAAAGAGGCCCTAGCTTTTTTATAAAAACTAATTTATTTTGAATGAGATGAACTATAAGAATTAAACGAAGGTCTACATCAGGCATATATGACTCAGAGGTTACATGCTATAGTGTGGTATTTATTCATAATTTGGTTGCCAAATCTGATGCGTGCAATGCACGTGTACCTTACTAGTACTTCGAGTATGTGCAAACACGTAAATTAGAATTCCAATGGCACGCTACACAGTGTCTCTCTTACAGTTCATGAAGCTACGTGGCACATGTGGAGGCGTTGTCGCGACCTCCTTGTGTGGATTGATCACAGTGACGTGCTGCTGCTTCCAGAAGAATGTACTCGTCCTCTCTGAGCCACACTGGCGGTACATGCACGAAGCGAAGATGTGCACGCACGCCACGCACGCACTCATTCCCTCGCACGCACACGCGGGTACACGGGGCGATGCATTTTTGTACGAAGATCCACCCCATGTGATAATTTGACGCGTGTAAAGTCCTTCATTTCATTGATGGTCAATTAATACAGCGCATGCAAATTGAGTGGACGTGAGGGCGGAAGAAAGAGAGTACTACTCCACTGCGCGCATGCGAGTAGTTAAATCATGGGGTGCCAGTACTTCCATTGGTCTCCTTCGTATTTTGTGCCAATTTTTGACCATATTTGTAAGTAACATAATATTTATGCATGTCATAAAAAGTGGCACAAAAAGGGGGCCAAAAAACCAGGACGCAGGCAGCATGATCAATTTTTGCCACAGCTACTGTTGGTGGCCTTTGTATTTAAATATGGACGGAGTGGAGTATTAATATCTTTATCTTAGCCTTGTAGGGCCCTCCCAACGCCTAGGCTCGCCTCCCTGCCTCGCCCACCGGATCCCACCATGGATTATCCCTTAGATCCCAGGATCCCACAGGCTGCCCTCTCGCTGCGGCCCGCAGCACTGCCGCCTTTGAGCGAAACCCACATGTGTTTTAGAGGGGATCCATTGCTCTGGAATCACAGATCGGTGGCGCCGGAGGACATGCTAAGGCCGCGTTTTAGGTGGTGGGCAGCAAGGGCAAATCGGATCGAGGACGCATCAATTGGAGAGAAGTTCCAAGGGGCTGCCCCTGGCGCAGCACAAGGCGGAGGCGCAAGTCGATCTCAGGGGAGAGATGCTGAGGGATGTCATCATCTGGTAGCGTCGCGTTGATTTCAAGCTAGGGCTAATGGCAAAGATCATATTCACGAAGTCGACTGCGGAGGACAGAACGCGCATGCTTGCGCAATGGCATGAGCAGCCGGTGCAACTGTTCAAATGTGTGGTAGGAGAAGCCAAATCCCGGGACAAGTTACGGAGGCGCTGCTGGGCATGCATCTAGGCGAGGTGAGCTGCCCTCCTTCCCCGCCAGCAATGCAGTGACCTAGTCGGTTGCTGCTACAGTGAACTTGCAACGCTATGTCTGTTTGCAACCTTGACAATCACTCCATCTATATGTATTGTTTTCCTGTAAAAAATACTTGGTCGTTTGAAAAAACATGGTAATTGATTTATCACTAGTTTTAGAATGCTTGATTGTGACAATCAACCGAAGCCACAACCAGAAGTCTCCATCACGTAAGTACTTTACGGTCGTTCGCACCAACAGACGGTCGGTCGGACCCGCATCTCACCGAAGGGACACGCGTCGGCTTGGTCTGACATGTACGACCAGTTACATCACTGACTTGTGCGACCGCATTTGAGCAGTGTAGTACTCCCTCTATCTCAGTTTACAAGTCTTGCATGTGTACCTAGGTCGTTAATTTGACCAACTTAATAAGAGGCATACATTACGAAAAATATATCATTACAAACTTCAAATATTCTATTTTTAATGATATATTTTTATGTTAAACAATTTATGTTCTACTAAACTCATCGGGAGTACTTGAAATTTATGTTCCACTAAACTCATCGGGAGCCGTTTCGGGCCTCGAAACCAAAACCATCAATTAATCTTTACCTTGTTCCCATCACATTCCAAAGTACTAGTGCTACAATTAAGTGCAAGCCTGCTCACACCTACCAGTACGTACCAAACCTGAACATGTTCCCACTATGCAGGTTTTAGTACTAGTGCTATTACTTAGGTTATAAAAAGGGGAACTACCTAACTAAAAATTACTCTACCTTCCTCCTCATAAGTCCTCCTTCTTCGTCCGTCCTTGCCATGGCCGGTGTGTAGAGCTCTAGGTCGAGAACTATCCGAACTACTCGTAACAAGGGAGCGGCAACCAAGGCTGCTGGAAAAAAAGAGGGCTCGCCACCATGTAGAGACCTCGAAAGATCTCTCATGGGCAGGCGGTGGCTCCTAGGAGCGCCCTAGCCGCGGAGGCGAACATGCCGAGCTGGCGACGCTGGAGTCGTTATCCCTCTACGGCATGCCCAATCAGCTCAATAAGCACCTCAATAAGCAGAAGGAGTTCATCCACGGCTTGGTGGAGCTGCTGAAGGAGAGCCTCGACGACATGCCCGCTGAGCTCAATGAGCAGGGGGAGTTGACCGCCGGCTTGGTGAAGCTACTGAAGGAGAGCATTGCCTCGGAGAATAAGGCGACCGGTGAAATCCTGCAACTTCAGGAGGACAAGGCGAAGCTCTGCCACGAGCTCGACCTGCTAAAGGAGGAGAACGCCGGCTGGAAGAAGCCGCATGATAATAGTAGTTCCTTGATGAAGATGTTGCAGGCCCTCGTCATGGAATAGAAGGAGGAGTTAGTGAAGCTCCGCATCGAGCACCCGGCTGCTGTCAAGGTACGTAATGCGGTCGTGGAACAGATGATGAAGGCTCGCATTGAGAAAATCCCACGTCATGGACACAATGAAGAAGATGGCGGAGGAGATGCGCAAGGAGATGGAGGTCGTGGAGGCGATGAAGAAGCAGTTACGACTCCGCGGCCACCAACCCTTCATGTAGTGAGAGCAGCGCCCAAGACTTGTGTGTGCGTCTTCCTTCTTTTTTTGGGGTGATAATCTTCCTTCTTCTTTTGCTCCTGTGTTTCTTCTTTTGCTTCGGGTGTTTCGCCGCACGTGTCACCTTTTCAGCGAGGCATGAATAGAACAATGCTAAAAATGAGATGACTAGCAAATTAGATCATTCTTTATCGCCAATAGAACAATGCCTCTTGCTAGTAATATATAATAAGAGTAGAGAGTAGAGGATATGGCACTGGGCTACCGTGTTTCGTGCTCCTCTGTCATACTCCAGTGGAAAACTTGAGTATACCGCGCGGTTCTTTGCTCCTCCTCAAGTCGTTGGCACATTTATACGAGCAGTCAAATCACAAGGCCCCGCCTTCCAGTAGTATTGAGCCGTCAAATCACAAGGGCCCTTGCCTCTCTTGAAACCGACCTAGCTAGACTGCCCCGCCCTCTAGCCTTTTAAAAAATGTATACTTTTGTACAGTAGTAGGATCGATGGATTTCGCCATGGAGCAAAACTTACAACATGAAATTAAAGAAAAAAGGTTGTACATATAGAGAGCGCTTGTCGCCAAATTATGCATATAGTACTATTAAAAAGCTAGTACGTGCTTAAATGGGGTGCTAAATTCTATTAAAGAAAATTAGCATACCTATTTAATTCTTGGGTTCTTATTATTTATGCCACTAGTTTGTGTATCACTACTTAGTTTTGCCATTAGAAGTTACAACTACTCAAAAATGCCATCGATCCGTGAGATGCCTGCTCAAAATGCAATTAGATATCTCAAAAATGCCAACGTTAAGTTAGATGTTTGCTCAAAAATGCCATTAGACATTGTGATTTTCACGTCAAAACCGTTGACCATGTTACATGACAAAAATAAGCCGATTCTCACAATGATAAGTGTGGCCCCGCTTGTCAGGAGTAACCAATCGAACAATTTTACAGGAAAATAAGAACGCTGTTGGGATCAAGTAGGCCCCACACTTTATTTTACTGTAGTGAGATAGAGGGAGAGCTGGCATGTTGGTCCATCGGTATTTATGTCATTATAACATGGCAAAAGAGATTTGAGTCACAATAATGGTGTCCAGCACAACACACCCCACAAATAAAACTAAGCACCCTGAAATGCTTTGAAAAAACTAAGCCCCCTGAAATTCTTTGACAACTAAATTGCTGGTTATATGATGTTGGCCATATATATTGTACGTATATAATGTGAAGAAACGAGTGGTAGTCGTAGTACTATACCAACTAAAAGATGAACTGTAAGAAATACTAGTATGTACGTACTAAGGAGTTAAAGTAACAAGAAGAAACATACATAGTTCTGTTGGGGGCTCAGCACAACACACCCCTCAAATAAAACTAAGTACACCAGAAATTAAAGTAAGCAACTAATCTGGTAGACACTGCATTAGAACCACCATGAGCAACGACACTGCCACCTTACTCGGAGTCCTGGTCCACGTCCTCGACTTCGTCCTTGTCCCTCTTCCTCTTGGCCGATACTTCTTTGCTTGAACCGCACACTTGGCTCTTGCTCTTCATCCAACCCTTGTAGATATTCAAACAAAGGTAGCCATCCATTGCAGCGTAGTGGATGTGGTCTATATCTAGTACATTCCATTGCCATGCACGATGAAACGTGCACAGAGGTTTCTTCAATTTACCGCACGAAGGATGAACCATGGCTCCTGCCAGAGTCAGCATTGAAGTCTTATCACGGAAGGACACCATCCCATTATTCTGGAGGTCGAAGGGTTTGCCTACAATGAGGCCTATCCATTCCAGGACTCTTATGTCGTTCGTAAATTCTACATTAACGAATTTGACTCGGCTGCCCTTGAGGAACTTCTTAAATTCCTCGCACTCAACGTCGGCATGGCATATGTGGTAGACCAAGCATAAGTCATGCATGCAAACCTGGATCACGGCGGGCTTCTTCCTCTCTTCCTCCTTTAGATTCTTCTCTTTTCAAAGACTGTGGTGTACTCAACATCTAGCCCAGCGACCCACTCATCATTTGAGTTTTGGAACATGCATCCGAAGCGATCAAGGCATCCTTTCACCGTCACGAAAGAACGGGTGTAGATGACGTCGAACTCATCGCCAGTGATGGTTCTAACCTTGTACTCACCGCCGACCATGAAGATTTGGGACAACATGGATTTGGGAGGAGGGTTAGGATTAATGGAACTACCGTAATGTGAAAGGACGGGACGACTAGGATTGGTTTATCGATTGTAAAAATGCCGAGTGGGGGGGGGGTGCGTGCGAACGGCAAGGTAGTGGCTTGCCTGGTGGATAAATGGATTCATGCATAGTACTATGGGGGCCCAATTAGATGTCATGTCTACTTGATGCCCAATTAAATGGCTTTTGATGTCATGTCAAGCATCGGGAAAATTACAGGTGATACGAAGCTTCCGAGAGCCCTTGGATCTGAGATCGAATGGTTGCATGGCGTGATTATAGACCTATGGGTGAATATCCTATCCTGGAGGGTTATTCTGCAAATTTTCAGCAACTTAGCATGCGACCGTTCGATCTCAGATCCAAGGGCTGCCAGCAGCCCGTATCATGGTCGCGCCTACCACGACCGTCGCCTCGGTCGCGCGGTTGCGCCCTTAGAGATTTAACACGGTGCGTTAGGCTATCTGATGTTGGCATGTCATACATAGTCAACACTTAGTCACTCATACTACAACAAGGGTAGCTATAAGGTTGGCTATAAGAGTATTTTTTGTTTACTTCTCTCTATCTCTTTCTTCGTAGTATTTATTGCATTTGCCAAGGAGTGACCTCTTCCAATGAAATGGTGCTTAGATGAGGTGCTATGGGCATTAAATGGCTTAGCAACTCAAGTCCCCAATGCATAGGTGCTTAGTTTTTTGTTGCTAAGTTTGCTTCATCTAGGTACACGCGCTTAGCACCGTTTCTTCCTGGGGTCACCAAACTAGTCTCTCTCTTCTTAATTAACTTGCCACATCAGACTTTATGCCAATGTGGCAGGCTTAGCACCTGTAGGATCAAGTACAATAGTGGGCTATAAGCCCGCTTTACATGGCATTTTTGCATATGTGGGGGAAAGAGGCAAGGAAAAAGTGGAGGAGTGGGCTCTCAAGCAAGAGCCGGCCTCTACATGGTGGAGCATCGGGAGAGGCACCTGTATGGAGGTGGTCAGGAATCGGGAGACTCACAACAGTCGTAGCACCGCAGTTAAAATGATAATGGCAAGTCAAATCACCGGGCCCCACCTGTCCAGCAGTAACTCGCTGTCAAATCACATAGCCCTACGTTTGCAGCAGCCTACTCCCTCATCTTCTCGCGTCTCTGTCGAACCGACTAGGCAGAACTGCCCCGCCTACCGCTGCTACCTCCTGAGCACTGCATTGGTTTTCCCTTGAAGAGGAAAGGGTGATGTAGCAAAGTAGCGTAAGTATTTCCCTCAGTTTTTGAGAACCAAGGTATCAATCCAGTAGGAGACTACACGCAAGTCGCCTCGTACCTACACAAACAAATAAGAACCTTGCAACCAACGGTATAAAGGGGTTGTCAATACCTTCACGGCCACTTGCAAAAGTGAGATCTGATAGAGATAATAAGATAAATATTTTTGGTATTTTTTATGATATGGATTGAAAGTAAAGATTGCAAAGTAAAAATAGATTGGAAACTTATATGATGGAAAATAGACCCGAGGGCCATAGGTTTCACTAGTGGCTTCTCTCAAGATAGCATAAGTATTACGGTGGGTGAACAAATTACTATCGAGCAACTGATAGAAAAGTGCATAATTATGAGAATATCTAGGCATGATCATGTATATAGGCATCACGTCCGCGACAAGTAGACTGAAACGATTCTGCATCTACTACTATTACTCCACACATCGACCGCTATCCCGCATGCATCTAGAGTATTAAGTTCATAAAAACAGAGTGACACATTAGGCAAGATGACATGATGTAGAGGGATAAACTCAAGCAATATGATATAAACCCCATCTTTTTATCCTCGATGGAAACAATACAATGCGTGCCTTGCTGCCCCTGCTCTCACTGGGAAAGGACACCGCAAGATTGAACCCAAAGCCAAGCATTTCTCCCATTGCAAGAAAGATCAATCTAGTAGGCCAAACCAAACTGATAATTCGAAGAGACTTGCAAAGATAACAAATCATACATAAAAGAATTCAGAGGAGATTCAAATATTGTTCATAGATAATCTTGATCATAAACCCACAATTCATCGGATCTCGACAAACACACCACAAAAAGAATTACATCGAATAGATCTCCAAGAAGATCGAGGAGAACTTTGTATTGAGATCCAAAGAGAGAGAAGAAGCCATCTAGCTAGTAACGATGGACCCGAAGGTCTGTGGTAAACTACTCACACATCATCGGAGAGGCTATGGTGTTGATGTAGAAGCCCTCCATGACCGATTCCCCCTCTGGCGGAGCGCCAAAAAAGGACCCAAGATGGGATCTCACGGGTACAGAAGGTTGCGGCGGTGGAAATAGGGTTTCGTGGTGCTCTCGGATGTTTTCGGGGTATATGAGTATATATAGGCGAAAGAAGTCGGTCAGGGGAGCCAGGAGGGGCCCATTAGGGTGGGGGGCGCGCCTATCCCCCTGGGCGCGCCCTCCTGCCTCGTGGCCTCCTCGTTTCTTTCTTGACGTCCACTCCAAGTCTCCTGGATTGCGTTTGTTCCAAAAATCACTCTCCCGAAGGTTTCATTCCGTTTGGATTCCATTTGATATTCCTTTTCCGCAAAACACTGAAATAGGCAAAAATACAGCAATTTGCACAGGGCCTTTGGTTAGTAGGTTAGTCCCAAAAATAATATAAAA
The DNA here is from genome assembly GCF_018294505.1 of Triticum aestivum. Classification (NCBI taxonomy): domain Eukaryota; kingdom Viridiplantae; phylum Streptophyta; class Magnoliopsida; order Poales; family Poaceae; genus Triticum; species Triticum aestivum. The sequence continues at coordinate 212,011,531 of NC_057799.1, forward strand.
GTGTATAATTAAGCCCATTAAACATCCAAAACATATAATATAATAGCATGGAACAATAAAAAATTATAGATACGTTGGAGACGTATCATGTCAGGACCGGTTTTTCGGGATATAATTTTCCGAAAAGTGGCCCTTATGCTCACCGGCCCCAGGATTACTGTTAGCTGATGAGGCACCAACTTGATACAGAAATTCTAAGCAAAGTACAAAATATGTAGTACAAGACCATTGTGGCCTATGAGTACGACACTTGGTTTCTAGTGATCGATGGCGGAAGCGGTTTGTGGTTCATCTGCGTCTATGGGACTCCATTTCCCACAAGAACAGCTGACCAGGATAACTCCTATCTTCGCGAGGCTGCTATCACCTTTACATGGCTTCCGGGGCTGTCGTCATAACGCTCTTCTCCACGCAAGAAAATCTGGCCAAGACAATAGCCAGGGACAAGCCAGTGAGTACGTTTGAATGTACTCGCAAACATCAAGAACACGGGTATAATATAACAAGGGGTAATCATGCTCCGAAATATTTTATGATCATAACGTCTGTCACGAAATAAACGAAATCTGTGATGCACGCATGCGGGTAAACTATGAATATGCGATTACGGGAGTAGGGTTATAGAATGCATCGATCGAGTGTCTGAAGCGACGCCTCGAAAGGATAAAAGATAAATCATGCCTCAGTCGGGCGTCTGAGCGACACCACATAAAGGGCTTATGAATAATAAATAAATGACAAACATGCCGCAGTCGGGCGTCTGAGCGACGCCACATAAAGGGCTTATAAATAATAAAGAAATGACAAACATGCCGCAGTCGGGCGTCTGAGCGACGCCACATGAAGGGCTTATAAATAATAAAGAAATGACAAACATGCCGTAGTCGGGCGTCTGAGCGACGCCACATAAAGGGCTTATAAATAATAAAGAAATGACAAACATGCCGCAGTCGGGCGTCTGAGCGACGCCACATAAAGGGCTTATAAATAATAAAGAAATGACAAACATGCCGCAGTCGGGCGTCTGAGCGACGCCACATAAAGGGCTTATAAAGGATAAATGAATAACAAGCATGCCGCAGTCGGGCGTCTGAGCGACGCCACATAAAGGGCTTATAAATAATAATCGCAGTGAGTATCCAGGAGGTAGAACCGTCCCAGGGATACTTAATAATTCAAATAATGTAAATGGTTAGTCCATAATAATAATAAACATAATCCTCATATGTCATAGGTCATAATCAAAGTTCTAGTCTAGCCGTTTCTCCATCCGAAGACCGTCACTAGACCCATCTCAGACTGTTGTCCTTACCCATGGACATGGCTATCCGAATAGATATAACCTCTGCAGAGGGTGTACTCTTTACCCACGAGTAACGGATTTATTTAGTCCATCGGGACTAATTCCGCCTACGGCCTTTTAATTGAAAACACGCCTGACCTGCACACACCAGCTTAACTTACCGGTGTCTGGAATCACCCACGACACCTGTTAAGCAAAACTCTAAGTGGGGAGGCTACAACCTCGACGTAGCATGGGATCAAATTTATATCGCGCGCTCTAAGGGGTGCCCCCCTCTCGGTCCCAACCGGAAACACCCATGCCCCCGGACCAGGTGGCATGCCTACCGGATGCATCCAATATCTTCCACCATGGCCTCTCTGTACGGTGTGTGCTTTGGTAAGGGGTTGACAACTTACTGAACCGTACCCTATCCGCGGCAGGGACAAGTGGTAGTACAAAGCAAGTAGGGGAAGTTACTGAACAAGACTCGACCTACGGCCGACTCAGGAGGTCCAAGTATTCTCCGAATGATTTAGCATAACCAATATATTTCCATTAACAGACAGAATCACCGCTCATCAAACCTCATCATGCCATACCGGACACACTCGTCTCGACGAGAAACTAGGGACAAGCTCGTGTCTACCCAAGACCACGACTTTCCCGGCTTCCTGCCGGTATGCATGAAAAGCTCGCGAGGAGGATCATTATCACCAGCATATCCATTTCCAACAGTAAAGCATCTCCAATATGCACTCATGCGTGTGACTTTATCGTTACATAAAAATAACGTATGCTCCAAGTCAAAGTGGTGTTGTAACCGTATCAAAACACCTCACAAAAATATTATGCCAGAGTTCAGAATGCTTGCCTTCAAGAGTATGCAAGGGGGTGCACTTTTTGAAAGTTTTCTTCTCTCTCCATTTCCTATTTTGAAAAAAAATTCAAATAACAAATATTTCAAAAACAATACAAAAAGTGGTCCCAAATATTTTTGAAATAAATCTTAAAATAAACTAGCTGAAATTTGAGAGAGGTAGGAAAAAGAATCAACTCATTTGGAGTTTTATTTTAAAAGATATAGCCAGTCAAAGTTTGGTCAAAGTTCTGTTTTTAATAAAACCAGAAAAAAGAAAACGTTACGGGGGTGAATACGCTTTCGAAGCAGAGGAGACGTACTTCGGGGGTTTACGCGACCACTTAAACACGCGGTGGCGGGGCTGGGTCACTGACAGTGGGTCCAGGGGGCCCACTGGTCAGGTTTGACTAGTCTCTGCTCCCTCCTCTTCCTCTGCCCGAACGGAGGCGGGACTCCGGCGATTGCCGTCGACGAACGGTGCCTCCCCGCGGGTATCCGAGGGTAGGGATGGACCTGCCAGACCGGGGCGGTCCTCCCGGTGGTCGTTGGGTCGTCGGGGGTGGAAGGAGTCGCCGGCGGCGAGCTCCGCGGCGGAGGAGGTCTCGGGTGGTATTGGGGTTCTGGGCGGCTCCGCGAGGTCGAGGGGAGTGGGATGGTGGTGCTAGATGAGCTGGGGAGGCTTTGCTGGCGACTAGCGGGACCGGAGGGAGGCGGCGGCTGAACCTGCCGGAGGTGGGGGAGATGGCCTCTTCCGGTCAATCCGCGGCTAGGGGAGCACTAGGGGGATGGCCTGGGGTCGCCTGAGGGCTTGGACGAGCTTGGGGTCCCCTTATATAGGCGTTCGAGGTTGGTCCCGCGGCGGCCGTGGATAAGAACGCCGGCGACCGTCTCTCTGTAGCCGCAGGGCGACGTGGCGGCGACGAGCGCGTGCCGACGGGCTCCAGGATAAGCTCGAGCTGCTCCAAGGGCCAGCTGGCGCGCGCGGGTGGCTTGGGCGGCGCCGTCCGTGGCAGGATCTCACTGCCGACGCCGGCGTGCCGCCAAGGGAGTCCTGACGGCAGCGCTATAGGGTGCCAGGGGTGGCTTGGAGGGTTCTGGCGTGTGGGCGAGGGCAGGGCGTGGCTCTGCAGGCGAGCAAGGGCCAGGGGCGGGACGCGGCGAGGGCGGCAGTGCGACGCGGCGGCTCTGTGCGTGCGCGTGCAAAACGTGCGCTCTGGGCGCGCCCAGAGCGCGCACGCCAACTGTTCGGCCAAATGCCAATGCGCGCCACAGGGCTTGGGTGAGGCTGGCAGTTAGCAGACCAAGGTTAGGAGTAGTTAGGATCTTAGTGGACAAGGTTGCTGGGTCAGTGGATCAAGTACAAAGTGCAAACTAAAACTCATGTCAAAACTGACTGTGTACACCAAGTGTTCGACAGAATGCTAAGTGCATCTAGGCAACTCTTGGAGTGGCCAAAAACTCCAGACCAGTGCCTCTCTAGATGTAGGTGATGAAGGCAAGATCATTTGGGCAAAACCAAAAACTTGCTAGTGCAAGTTTTTGCAAAACTTCAGTTTTGGACAAAAAGAAAAAGGTCTCATTGCATGCACTTAAAATCCTCCAATGGGTCCACTCTCCTGAACTTAAGGGTTTTGTAGGGAGGGCTACAAGCAGGAAAAAGCTCATGGGCACTAGAGCAAAATAAAATAGGGTTGCAGTACAAATCACCAAACTGGACCAGAATGAAAAAGAGGTTGATTCACTCAAATTTTTCAAAGAACATCACTGGGTTTTAGTATAAAGCTGAATTATATGCATCTACTGACATCTCCAAACACTTGGAAGAATTTTTCAAGGAATATTTAAATAGGTTGCAGTGCAAAAATACCTACTGGACCAGATTTGAAAAGTTGATGTAGAGCTCAAAATCTCCAATAACTAAAAGATATTTTTGCATAAAAGTGATGTGGAAACATCACATGACATCCCCAAATTTTGGTGAAATTTTTAAATGCATTAATCAAATGGTTGCAGTGCAACAGAGACTCCAAATTCATGAAAAATCATTTTAAAAGAATAAAGCTCAGGGAAAAGCAATCTTGCAATTAAACCCACTGATAAAGAATTGTTTCATAGAGAGAGTATACAAGTCCAACAATACTTTTGGAAAGTTTCCACCTGAGGTAAAAACCCACAATATCAAAAGGTAAATCTAGACAAATGGAAAAGTTTAATTTCCTGGCAAAATTTTAATTAATAAAACAAGGTCAAAATTTTGGGGTGTCACATATCAACCGCGCGGAAAAGCCCCGCCCTCGACTTTTAAATAGTATAGTGTACTAATTTTGTATCCATGGATTGCGCCATGGAGCAAAGCCTCAAGAAAACGGCGGTACACATTTACGGAGTACAATATACAGCACGCCCGTCGCGTTCGCGTCGCACCACAGACGGTCGGTCGGTCTGGCATGCCGCTCTCCGAATGGAACATGCGTCATATTATGTTTGCACACACATGTGGGACCATAGTTGAGAACCGACCATAGGCACACTCCACGGCCCCGCAAGTCGGGTGAGTTAATAGAAGAGAGAGACGAGCGATAGTACTAGAGAAGTGTTGTACAGACATTGGTGCCTGGACGATCCCTGCATGACACGGAAGATCAGTTCATCCATGCATGTGACCAGAATCAAGCAGACACGCCTGGATTGTCTACCGTCTACATATCGTGCAAGCTGTGTTGTACAGGGCTGTAGTTCTGGTGAGAAATCTAAAAAAAGGTTTCTTGTCATCTCGCAAAATTAGGTGTCATGTGCTTCGGGTCACTGCGAGGGTTAAACAGTGACAACTGAGTTCCTCCAAGGCACTAGTCATGGGGGCCACATGCACGAAGACTACTCGCCTGCCATCTATGTCAAGACAGCTATGTTAATTAGGGCATCTATCGATGGATCCCTTTTCTATGAGTTTATATTTAATATGAGCTTTGATCCTCGTCTAGTTTGTCCGTCGGGATTCATGTTGTCTCCTTTCGGCAGTGAGGTTATGGTTTCTTGTCATGTTATATAACGGTGCTTCAGATCAAAATGAGGACAACTGCGCCTCCGGGGCACGTGCATGAAGACAGTCATTGACGAGGTCAAGCCAGCTCTGGTAAACAAAAGAAAACCAGTAGTACTCCACTATATAGGCAGGAGCCTCCGCGCTTGCTTGCTAGTGTTGCTCTCTTCACACTGTCTCGTCCTCTCTAGATCTAAACACGACAGCGGTGACCACACTCTCTCTCTCTCTGCTCACTACCGGCCACAGATCCAGCCGGATCCTCTCCGCCGGGGAAGGTGAGAAGGTGCAACGTTCGCGCGGTCGTCCTCGGCGACGGCTCTTACCCACTGCCGACGCGTCCCGATCAGCGTGCCTTGCTGTTCTCTCCCAAGCACCTGGCTAGGGAGGGCCTCCGACCCCTTCTTCCTCGCTGCCGTAGTGTGGGCAAATCCGGCCTCCCGCCGCCCACCTAGCGACATCCCGGCGACCCTCAGGTATAACTTCCTTCGAAACCGGCCTTACTCTACTTCCCGAGCTCCTGATGTCGCTGCATTTGTATCTTTTACTATTTCCGAGGCCCCCTCGTAGATAGGATCGATCGGCTGTTCGAAAGCCACCTAAATTTTTACTGTTAAGAGGTAAAACTAGTTCATGCACTCGAATCTAGTACTACTTGGTTCAAACAAGGAAGAAAGGGGGTGGGGGAAGATTTGTTACCTGAATCTAGGACTTGGTCGAAAGAGGAAATGATGGGGGCGAAAAGTAGCAGAGACTGGCTATCCAACTGGTCTCTAGGTCTAATAGGGAAATAAAGGGAAACGCAGTACAAACTCAATATAAACCCGATCTATTGGTTGAAAAAGGAAAGAAAGTGGGGACTGGGGGACAAGTCAACAGAGTAAGTCCAGCACTAGATATGCTAGCCTCACACATTATAAGGTGGCTATACCGAACAAAAATGGGACCAACCCAGATATCCTGTTCTGATGTTTGTTGCCCCGAGCCACTCTTATGTAATTCCACTGGTAAAATGTAGCAGTCGCACTGCTAAAAGTAAGGACACGTTAAACCAATGTTGCTGGTAAAATGAAGCAATGGCACCATTAAAGTAATGTCGTATTAAAAAATTGTCATAGTTAATCCTAATGCCCACACTATTCAACCAGGAAGGCACGAGGTAGGGGCGCGCCTACCCCCCTGGGCGCACCCTCCACCCTCATGGGGCCCACGTTGCTCCACCGACGTACATCTTCCTCCTATATGTACATACGTACCCCCAAACCAACAGAGGCATCCACGAAAACCTAATTCCACCGCTGCAACCTTCTGTACCCGTGAGATCCCATCTTGGGGCCTTTTCCGGCGTCCTGCCGGAGGGGGCATTGATCATGGAGGGCTTCTACATCAACACCATAGCCTCTCCGATGATGTGTGAGTAGTTTACCTCAGACCTTCGGGTCCATAGTTATTAGCTAGATGGCTTCTTCTCTCTTTTTGGATCTCAATACAAAGTTCTCCACGATTCTCGTGGAGATCTATTCGATGTAATCTTCTTTTGCGGTGTGTTTATTGAGACCGATGAATAGTGGATTTATGATCAAGTTTATCTATGAACAATATTTGGATCTTTTCTGAATTCTTTTGTGTATGATTGGTTATCTTTGCGAGTCTCTTAGAATTATCAGTTTGGTTTGGCCTACTAGATTGATCTTTTTTGCAATGGGAGAAGTGCTTAGCTTTGGGTTCAATCTTGCGGTGTCCTTCCCAATGACAGTAGGGGAAGCAAGGCACATATTGTATTGTTGCCATCGAGGATAACAAGATGGGGTTTATATCATATTGCATGAGTTTATCCCTCTACATCATGTCATCTTACTTAAAGCGTTACTCTGTTCTTTTGAACTTAATACTCTAGATGCATGCTGGATAGCGGTCGATGTGTGGAGTAATAGTAGTAGATGCAGGTAGGAGTCGGTCTACTTGTCGCGGGCGTGATGCCTATATACATGATCATACCTAGATATTCTCATAACTATGCTCAATTCTATCAATTGCTCAACAGTAATTTGTTTACCCACCGTAATACTTATGCTCATGAGAGAAGCCACTAGTGAAACCTATGGCCCCCGGGTCTATTTTCCATCATATTAATCTTCCAACACTTAGCTATTTCTGGCACCGTTTTTATTTTTCTTTCTTTACTTTGCATCTTTATCATAAAAATACCAAAAAAATTATCTTATCATATCTATCAGATCTCACTTTCGTAAGTGACCGTGAAGGGATTGACAACCCCTTTATTGTGTTGGTTGCGAGGATTTTATTTATTTGTGTAGGTGCGAGGGACTCGTGCGTGGCCTCCTACTGGATTGGTACCTTGGTTCTCAAAAACTAAGGGAAATACTTACGCTACTTTACTGCATCACCGTTTCCTCTTCAAGGGAAAACCAACGCAATGCTCAAGAGGTAGCAACGTCCTCCGTCCACCACCCCATCCCACCCATCAACCGCCGCCCTCCTCCATCACGCTGGAGCCAATACCCCGACGTCGCCGTCCACCGCAACCTCAAACGCAACACCCTCCACGGCTAGTAGTTGAAGCCGAGGCTGAGCCGTCCGTACCCGAGCCAGTTCAACCACGCCGTCCTGCGCCTCATCGCTGCACTCCAACTTCGCCACCGTCCACCGCACCGGAGTTGTTCCTGCTACGCCATCCTTCGCCGCCTCAGATCTGCTTCCCCTCCACCGACACATGGCCATGGCAACATAGTCAACAATTTGGCCATGGGTTCGTCCAAGCCTGCACCCTCCTCCGAAACATCGGTTCCCCAGGCAAAAAGAAGAAGATCGCCGCGACATGTGGATGAGACCACGCCGGCGACCGAAAATTGTACTCCTCTTCCCTTATTCGTGCAAATCTTATGTGTCTTCTTGCACGGTATTCATCCCGCCGAAGAAACTAGTAGACCGCTTCTTCTTCATACTAGATGTTCCTAGTAACTCACGATGCACAAGGTTTCTCCTCATATACTATTTCACCTTAGCTAGAGGTCCATCACCCCCTGGATTTCAATTCCTGGTCAGTTGGTTCCCAATAAACGAAATCATTCCCCGGCGTAACAGGCGCTAGTCCGCCTATTATGCCGGGGAAGCAGCGCCTCGGTGTTTATCTTACGGGCGTGTGGGGCCTAGAGCTGCTGGCGCCCGATCTAGAGGTCGGCCGGGATTAAAAGGATGGCCTAGGGGCGCTGCCAAGCACAGCGGTGGTGTGAGGTCGAGGGGAGGGCGGGGTGGCGGACGCAGGGGTCTGGGCCGGTGGTCGCTGGCGGTTCGAGAAAGATCGCCAACAGTGACTGGCGGGAGGTAGGCGAAGGCCACCTGCCCGTTCCTTATAGGTCGGACAGTTCATAAAAAAACTGACTGACCTATTTATTTTCAGTCGACTGTTATCTTGATAGGACCACATGTGGTGGTGGGGTGGTGTGCTGGAGGAGTACCTGCATTTCCCATGTTTATATATTACAAAATCATACGGAGTATAATCTAATTTTGTTTGCCATGCAATGTTGTATAGCTATCATATGTCTCCTGTCATTTATTTTTCAGCCACCTGCTATCTGCTACTTTTACAGTGCACTAGTTCTGCACACACTTCACCCATACTCTCACTATTGTGTTTTTATGCAAGGGTATTTCAGACCCTGCCTTGATAGAAGCAGAAAAGAGAAGAGAGAGGTCGCTCCAGCGTGGTACACGGCTAGGCCAGACATGTTTCAAGACTTTAAAGGGTGTAGTGTCATTAGATGGAGACGGGGAACATAGCTCTGGAGTTGATAATCTCGCTCGCCGTGAACCACCATCCTAGGTGCTTGCTTTAACTTCACGGTGTCATATGTGGTTGTATGTTGCATATGGTGTCTAGCTTGTATTTGAAAGGCCGAAGTCGGTCTTTATCAAGATAAGGAAATATATTTTCTACATGAACCACCATCCCGGGAGCACCAGAAGACAAATAGCTAGTCAGGGCACTGGCCGAGCCAGTGACAAGCCCAACACAGACATGCATCACCTGGAAGCCAACTAAAAAGCCACGATGGTGGCAAAGCAGCCCGCCTCCCACCAGGCTCTCAGGTCCTAGATGATCATGCTCACCGCTCCAGCCGGATGTCTAGCTTGTATTGCTTCCAATTTGGTTAAATTGCATCTGCTTAGCTTACACACTATACCTCTGAATATGACATGCCTCCCTGTTTTTGGTACATACTTGTACATCTGTTTATTAACCATGTTCTTACATCAAAGTAATATTCTTGTGTATCCCTCATCAATCACTTATGATGAGGCAGTCAGGCGAGTGGACTACTGTGATAAAAGATCCTCATTTAAAGAATGCAGCATCAGCCTCCCCACATGATTCTCAAGAAACAGCAAGGCTAGATGAAGATAGTGAACGTAGCTCTATAGTTGATTACCGCATTTCCCCTACACTAGCATCGCAGGTGCTTGCTCTAACTTGGCAGCGTGTTATGTAGTTGCATGTTGCATATGGTGTCTATATTGTAATTCTTCCAATCTGGTTAAACTGCATGTGCTATTCTGCTTAGTTTATACATTATACCTGTTAATGTGACATGCCTTTCTGTTTTTAGTACATAGTACATCTGTCTATTAAGCATGTCCTTACATAAAACTATTGTTTTTTTGCATCCCGCATAAATCAATATGACGAGACACCTTTAGTATATGCAGTGTGATATTAGTTGCATCTTTCATATGATTTATAGCATGCGCTGCTTCTAATTTGTTGAAATGCCATTTATGATGGGACGCTTTTAACTTGGCAGAGTCATATTGGTTGCATCTTTCATGTGGTGTCTAGCTTGCATTGGTTCTTATTTGTTGAAATGGTTTCTACTTAGTTTACACAAACAGTTGTGAATATGCCACGCCGTCTTGTTTTCGTATTATTCCATCCTGGAATCATGTGTTTGCCTTACATCAAAGTAGTGATTGTCACTATCTTGTAGGAATGAGTTCTGAAGAGTGAATTTTATTGTTTTTTCTTGTCAATTTTACTTGACAATTCAAAATCAATAAAGCGGAAGGAAGTTAGCAAGGCAGTGGATGAAGGTGCTCCTTCCAAACGGAGGGCCTCTACAGATTCTACTCCTCCATCCCCCCAAGATGATTTCCAAGACAACACATTGTCGGGGAAACGACACCTATGGGATCACTGGAATCCCTTCTACGGTTGGCGGGCACGGGGTTGTGAGAAGGGCAGGTTTAGGAGCTAGCACAAAGATCGTTTACCCAGGTTCGGGCCGCGAGGATGCGTAATACCCTAGTCCTGCTTTGGTGTGTATTTCAGAGTGTTCTTGAGCTCTCGAAATAGCTACGGTGGCTGCCTAGTTCCAAAGAGCCGAACACTTCTCCCCGTCGCCTCGGGCCTCCTTTTATAGGCAAAAGGGGTCGCCACAGTGGCACACAGGAGGTGAAAAGGCGTACAGTGCGCGAGCTTATCGCCCGGCATTACGGGACAAAACGCATTTAATGCATCGCTTAGGTGTCCCCTCGCTTTATCGGGAATGGGAACGAGGCCCGCCCCGTCCGTTGACGCTCCGCCTTGCTTCGACACGCGCCCAGGCCAGCGATGCGTGCAGCGCCATGTAGGCAGGCAAGCTGCTGAGGTGGCGCGGTGGTGGAGCCTTCACGAAGATCTGCATGTCACCACGCGGGTGCTTGCTGGGTCGGTGTAGAGGTCGCTCGTCGCTACGCAGGTGCCTGCCCAGCTGGTTGAGCTAGCAGTTGCATGGGGACGGCGGTACAGTCTTGGTTGACTCGGGCCTGGCTATGGCCCCGCTAATGCCCACGACAAGGGTCTTGCCGGGGACCCGGCAAGGGTCTTGCCGTGGCGTTGCAGTCGTCCCCGGCAAGGCGCTTGTCGGGGGTCTTGTGGATTTCCTCGGCTAGGATCCTCATCTGATCCTGTGTATTTATGATCTTGACAAAGATCTGCATGCCACCACGGAGGTGCATCCCGAGCCCTGTTTCCAACGTAGATGTTGACGACGTTTGGAACCCGTGGGCTCAAGGGCGGCTTGCTCTGCTGGCGTTGGGCAACTTGCCCCGGCAAGGCTCTTGCCGGGGCCGCAGAGGCCACTCCGGCAAGGGTCTTGCCGGGGGGAGTCCACCTCGCCTCTCTACTCTTTAGTGCTTCTGGTCTTGGCGTTGCCTTGTTCGTCCTGCGCTTCGGTTTTCCTCTGGCTTCCCTCCTTTGCCTTGTTAAGTGTGGCCGCGAGAGCAGCTCTGACTTCCCGTGCACAAGTAAAGGGGTCAGAAGGAGAGCCCCTACTGTTGTACACCTACAGGAGCCCCCGGGCCTGGGCCACACATAAGCGCGACGCGTTGTTGGGCTAGGCCCAGAACGGTGCGAGGGCAGGTGGGGCGGATTTTACCGTAGTAACTTTTCGTTCGCTGCGTTTCCCCATGACCTGCGTTGAATGCGTGACGTGGAGGGTCATGCGTGACGTGGGGGTCATGCGTGGGGCGGTTCCCGCACGCATGCGTCACATCATGGTAAAGAGGCGGTTCGCGCCTTCCCCAAAAAAAGAGGGAGGCGCAGGGGCGCGGCTCATTTACTCGGGTGGACTCGGGTCATGGCCTTCAAGGCGTCCGTGCCCCGCGATCACGGGGTGGGGAACTGTGGCCTCACCCGTCCCCTCAATTCTGCTTGCTCGCCACATGTCCCCCATGCAGGTGGCAGACGGTGGAGGCGGGAAATCGGGCCGTCACTGATTGGGGCAGCGGGTCGGTCTCGATTCCCTGCACCCCCGATGGCCGGATTGGCCGAGCGGGGCGGCCGAGCCCCGACCCCGCCCCTTTATAAGAAGGGGGAGGGGGACGGCATCCCACATCCTTTCATCATCCATCCCCACTCACTTCGGCTCCTTTCTTCCGTTTGCCATGGCGAGAGGAGGCGCCGGCCCTTCAATGGTGGTGGCGAGGGTCGCTGCTCGACAGCGTGTCCCTCCTTCCCAAGAACTCGTGGCGGCGGAGCCAGCCACAACAGGAAGGGGGAGGGGGCGAGGCCGAGGTCGCCGTGGCGCTCGGGGAAGAGGGGGACGAGGCGGCGCTCCGGCCTCGCCCCCGCCAGTGATGCCTCCCCCGATGGAGGGCCATGTCGGGGACCAGCCCCGCGAGTTCTTCATCAGGCTGCGCCGGCCACCGCATCGCCGCCTCCGTCTCCCTACCCCATTTGCTTGGGAGATGGAGCTCGATCCACCCAGACCCTCAGGTTGCACATGAGGGGCTGCGGGAACGGCGGCATGCGGGTCGACGTCGATTTCCCCGCTCCTCACATCATGTACCTTCGTCGCGGATGGAAAACGTTCGCCCGCATCCACAGCCTGGCGGCGGGGCTCGTCCTCTACTTCAAGTTAATGGAGGACGGTCTGCTCTCCGTCAAGGTCTTCGGAGATCTTGGAACTCGCCTGAAGTGCTACGTGGAGAGCTCCTCTGACGATAAAGATTCCTCCTCGAGCGGGAGTGACGAGGAGGACAGCGACTGCGACGACAAGGGCGTCGAGCGGCGGGATGCCGACCCCGACTCCGACTAACCGCGTCGCCCCTCACTCGGCCACGCGCCCTGCCGAGGGCCTTCCTCGTCAAGCTCTCCTTCGGCGCGTTCCCCATCGCCTCCTTGGGCGGTTGGTGTAGGAGGGCTGGAGAAGGCGGAGAAGGCGGGAAGTGGCCGTCAAGTCGGAGTACGCGGGCACCGATGCCTTCGTCGCGTATTGTCGGGCCGCTGCCTCATCTTCCAGCTCCGGCACCGGGATGCTCTCTTGGTGCCTTCTGCTTCTCGCACCTTGCCTAGGCGCTCCTTTTGCCCTCCTGCTACCTTGTTCCATCTCCTGAGGAGAGGGACAAGAAAGGGATTACATGCATCTTATCTTTTTTAGTTTGTAAGCCTGCGGGCACTTGTTAGATATAAAACTTGTAATCCCCTTGCTCATGTTTTTTATTCCGTACGAACTGTACCTGTATGGGACATTTTTAATGAAAAAGGGTGCTTGCCGGGTTCTTTGTGCGTGAGCAAGGCCCATGCCAAGGAACGAATCCTTGTTATTTTTAAGATAAACATTATCGCCCGGCAACAGGCCTTGCCGTCCCCCCCACTTCAGTCGACCATTCGCACGCTCATGGCGGAGGCAGGGGCGAAGTAGAGCTAGGCCCCTCGTTCATTTTCTTGCCACCACGACTACGACCAAGTTCTGACCCAGGGGATAGCTCTTGGGTACAGGAAAAGGGGAGCACGGTGGTTTAAGAATATAAACAAGGTTTCACATGTCCCAGTTCCATACGGAAATGCATAACAGGGGATGAAAGACTTATCTGAATCCGCAGCCCCCGGCGACCTTGGCTTGCCGTGGTTGGATCCTTGTGTCTTCAGCCCCCGGCAGTCTTGGCTTGCCGGGACCGGAGCGCCGGTTCGTTCTCTCCCTTCCAAGTGGCTCAGCAGAAGTGTCCACGTGCCCTGCGAACCAAAGAGGACAGAAAGACGCACACTCGACCTCTAGGCTAGGGGTTAGTCGCTGCTAATTAAGCATTATCAACCCTAACTGAGGGAGAGACTTAACCTAGCATGCATCCTATAACTTAGGGCGCTAGCGCTTCATTTATTTATGCTCAGGGTCTGCGCCTGGCTTTGTACAGAGGGTTACATGCCTCGTCGGCAAGGCTTGTACAAAAGGGTGGCTTGTCGGGAGGCCTGGCAACCGCGCCTTATGGGTAAAACTTGCAAAGATGTTTGATGTTCCAGGAGTTGCTCACTGGAATAGCATCTTCGGTCTCTAGGCGGACTGCGCCGGGCCTGGTGACTCGTATACCCGATAAGGGCCTTCCCACTTCGGCGTCAACTTGTTGGAATTCTTAGCCGATTGAACGCGCCGCAGAACAAGGTCGCCTTCCTCAAAGCTTCGGGCATGAACCTTGCGTCTATGGTAGCGGCGCAAGGCTTACTGGTAGCATGCTGCTCTCAGAGCTGCCCGAAGACGATCTTCCTGAAGGAGCGTTGCGTCATCTTGCCGCAATCGCTCTTGCTCAAGCTCGTCGTAAGCGAGCACTCGAGGTGACCCGTATATGAGTTCCGTGGGGAGAACTGCTTCTGCCCCGTATACCAGGGCAAAGGGTGTCTGGCTGGTGGCTCGATTTGGCATCGTCCTGATCGACCAAAGAACCGCCGACAAATCATCAATCCAGCACCTTCCACTCTTGTGCAGCTTGTCAAAAGTCTTTGTCCTCAGTCCTTGCAACACTTCAGCGTTTGCCCTCTCCGCTTGGCCGTTGCTCCATGGGTGTGCCACGGAAGCGAAACAGACCTTGCTGCCGAGGTCTTGGATGTATTGCATGAAGGTGTGGCTTATGAAGTGCGTGCCATTGTCGGTGATGACTCTGTTTGGCACACCAAAACGGCAAACTAGCCCCTTGAAGAACTTGACGGCTGACTGTGCTTCCACCTCCGGCCACTTTGTGAACTTGTCGATCACAACGTTGTTTGAAGGGCTTGAGCTGCTTGATGAAGCTTCTTCTAATGGAACTGACACACTTCACACTTGGTTACTAGTGTCGTAGCATCCTGGAGGGCAGTGGGCCAGAAGAAACCCTGCCGGAATGCCTTGCCGGCAAGGGCCCTCGACCCTATGTGGGAGCCACATATGCCTCTGTGTATCTCTGCCAACAGCTCCAGTCCTTCCTCCCGGGGAATGCACTTCAATTTCATACCGTTCGGTCTCTTCCTGTACAGGACGTCATCAACGAACTGATACATTGCAGACCGACGGGCTACTTTCTCCGCTTCTTCCTACTCCTCAGGAAGCTCCTCTGTTTGGAGGAATCGGACGGTATGCTGCGCCCATGCCGGAGCCTGGGGTTCGACGGCAAGGACCAAAGGCATTTCTTCTGCCATGGGAGCGGCCGTCTCTACGGCCAGGGCTTGACGGCCTGCCAGAGTCAGTCGCTCCTCGGCAGGCTCAGAATCCGCGGCAACACCCTTGCTAGAGGCCCCCGGGGGCTCAGCGGGAAAGTACTTGCCGGGGCCTGATTTCCTCCGTTTGTTCTGCTCCGTTGATGGTTCGAGGGATGGTTGAGTTAACCGAAGCAAAAAAGTACCTGGTTCCATAGGTAGCTTGAATGTAGCGTGCTTTGACAGGTAATCAGCGATGTCGTTCTCCGCTCGGGGAACGTGCTCCGCTTGTATACCGTCAAAGCGCTCCTCCAGCTTCCTAACCTCATCTACGTAGGCCACCATCAACGGGCTCTGATAATCTTTGTTAACTTGTCTAACGACAAGCTGCGAATCAACCCTGACGATGAGCTTCTTAACCCCGAGGTCTACCGCGATCCTGAGACCGGCAAGCAACCCCTCGTACTTAGCAGTGTTGTTGGTGGACATCTCCCTGGGAAAGTGCATCTGGATTACATACTTGAGGCGCTCTCCGGTGGGTGCGACGAGCAGCACACCAGCACCGGCGCCATGCAGCAAGAAAGCCCCGTCAAAGTACATAATCCAGTCGCGAGTGGTTTCCTACAACAAAGGAATAAATTTTTATTTAACTATCATGGTGGCTGTTAAACATTGAGAAGGTTCACCCAACTCAATCCCAATTAAGTAACATCATTAAACCCAATCAAATTATATTAAGAGTGATGAGATCCACATGATAATCCAAGAAACTAGATACTCAAGACGTCCATAACTGGGGACACGGCTAACCATGATTAGTTTGTACACTCTGCAGAGGTTTGTGCACTTTTCCCCACAAGACTCAATCTCCTCCGTTTGATTTCTCTCACTACAAGATGTTTGAGAAACGGATGACCGAGACACAGTCTTTCCGAAGAGGTCCCTTTAACCTATAGATAGGCCTGTACACCTACAATCCCCTACATCTGCTAGCCCATCATGGAAAAGTTTCCCACAACTTACTCAATTATGCCAAAGCCCATATTGGCATGTGGCTGCACACGGAAGTTTCTAGCATGAATAATCTTATGATCCCTTTGAGCCTGGGTGGCAGTCCATAGGAGAATCACACGGTACCCCGGGATTTCCAAAAATACAGGCAATCACTGGAATTCCCCAGGTGCCTCAATCCACCCAGATGTGTATTAAAGTTGCCACCTTAAGTTAACCATTAATTAACAATACTCACATTCTGTCATGAATACACTCAAACCCAATCCACGTCTATGAGCATAGCATAGCAGTATAAGCAACGTAGAAGTAACTCCCAAGGTTTGATAATAAACAGGTGAATAGGTACTACCTCATCTACTTCCCAAACCCATAAATTAAATCAAATCCTAACCATGCAATTTTTTGAGGATTGATCTAATGCAATAAATCTAGGTATGAAAGAGGTATGATCAAAGTGTTACTTGCCTTGTTGATGATCCGCGAAACCTAAAGACTCGTAGTAGCACGCTTCACACTTCGGGTACTCTATCGCAAACAAACAAGCATACAATAAGCAATCAAGCAAGGGCACGGGTAAAACTCAAATAAGAAATCTAACCAGAAAGTTCAACTTAAGAACTCCGGTTTGCAAAAAGAATCAAATCAAACGAAGCAACAAAACTCAAACGGCGAATGAAACAAACTTCGTTTACTAATCTGGACTAATGCCAAATTTTACAGTAGCAAAATCTTGTTTAAGTTGGTTAAACAGAAAGAGGGCTTTGAGACGAAACTCTAGGCGCTTGAATCGCCTGATTTCGATAAACGAGCGAAAAGTTAAACTAAAACGAAAATCGGATCAGAAATCGCGATCGAGAATAATCGCGGAAAATCCAAGAAAAAGAAAAACTGACGAACAGGCTAACGAACGAACGTTCGCTGTCTGCGGCTAAACGGTGAAAACCGTTCGTTAAAACGAACGTACGAACGGGCGTTCGCTAAATAACTAAACTGAAGAAAACTAAACCGAACCGGATCTAAAAAAAGGATCTAGGGTTTAGAAAAAAAACCGTTCGGTTTTCTTGCGTAAACCGAGGCCGCGGCTACCCCCGGCGACGACGAGGCGATGGCGCGGTGGCGGGTCGGCGGCGGGGCAGAGGCGACTGCAGCGGCGGCTGCGGCGGCGGCGAGCTAGGGTTAGGGTTTGGGGCGGCGGGCGCGGGTGGGCTGGGCCTTGGGGCGGCTCGGGCGGCGGCTTATAAAGCCCCCCGGGCAGAGTCCCGCTCGGGTACGGCCCGGAGTCGGTTTCTATTTTTTTTAATAATTCCGACATGCAGAAAAAGAAAGAAAAGAAATACTATACGGACTCCAAAAATCCCGAAATAAATTTTCCCCATCCTCTAAAAATAGGCCGGACAAGGTGAACATTTATTTGGGCCTAAAATGCAATTTTGAAAAATGCATATTTTTCCTAATTCAAATGAAATAGCGATAAAACTCCGAATAAAAATCTTATTTGATTTTAATATTAAATCTCCGATATTTCTTTATTTTGAGGAAGTCATTTTATCCTCTCTCTCTTTTATTTTTATAAAAGAAATATTCAAGAGAAAAATGATTAAAAGCAAACGATCCTCTTTTCAAAATTCGAGAAAAACTTGAATATGAAAATAATGAAATCCCCAACTCTCTCCACGGGTCCTTGAGTTGCGTAGAATTTCTAGGATCAAACCAAAATGCGATAAAATATGATATGCAATGATGATCTAATGTATAACATTCCAAATTGAAAATTTGGGATGTGACACCTTCCGGTTGCGTCTGGGTTGTGCAGTATCCATTGCAACGGGAGGCGGGTGACGACAGTGATCTCGTGGGCTTGGAAGTAATGACGCAACTTCCTCGAGGTGATTAGGAGGCCGAAGAGCAATTTCTGCACACCGGAGTACCTTGACCTAGCCCCCTAGAAGAGGGAGGTGACAAAGTAAACCGGGTGCTGCATCATCTTCTTCTTCTGCAACACTTCATTTGGCTTGAAAAGACTCTGCCAGTGGCCTTGCCTTGCCGGCACCAGGCCCTGCCGGGGGAATATCTGACTTGCCATCCGCCGGTCCTGCCGTTGCCACTGCCTCTTCACCGACCTCCCTCTGCGCCACCAGCGCGGCGCTGACCACTTGATTCGTCGCCGCCAGATACAGCAGCAACGGCTCTTGCGGTTTAGGCGCCACCAGTACTGGTGTGGAAGAGAGGTATTTCTTCAGATCCTGCAGTGCTACTTCGGCCTCCAGGGTACTCCATTGGGCCCGCCTTTTTCAAAATCTTGAAAAAGGGAAGGGCGCGCTCGGCAGACTTGGAGATGAATCGGCTCATGGCGGCAACGCAGCCAGTGAGCCGACGCACATCCTTGATCCGCTTGGGCGCCTCAATCTGCTCGATAGCCTTGATCTTGTCTGGGTTTGCCTCGATCCCATGCTGCGACACAAAGAACCCGAGAAGTTTGCCGGACGGAACGCCGAAGACACACTTCTCAGGGTTCAGCTTGAGGTTGATCTTGCGCAGGTTGGCAAACATCTCTTCTAAGTCTTGTACGAGAATTGCCTTGTCCTTGGTTTTGACCACTATGTCATCCATGTAAGCTGCCATATTTCTATGTAGCTGGGGCTCAAAACCAATTTGGACCACCCTCGCGAACGTCGAGCCAGCACTCTTCAACCCGAAAGGCATCCATAAAAAGCAATACGTACCACATGGGGTGATGAATGCTGTCTTCTCTTCGTCTTCTCTTGTCATGAACATCTGGTGGTAGCCCGAGTAGGCGTCGAGGAATGATAACAGATCACACCCGGCCGTGGATTCAATAATCTGGTCGATGCGCGGCAACGGGAAGGGGTCCTTAGGACAAGCCTTAATTATATCTGTGTAGTCAATACAGAGCCTCCACTTCCCGTTTGCCTTGCGCACGACCACCGGATTGGCCAACCACGTCGGATGGAGCACTCCCCTCACCAAGCCTGCTGCTTCCAACTTCCTGATCTCCTCTTGTATGAACTCCTGCCGTTCCAAAGCTTGCTTCCTGACCTTCCGCTTGACGGGTCGCGCATGGGGGAAAACAGCAAGATGGTGCTCAATCACTTCCCTGGGAACGCCGGGGATGTCGGATGCTTGCCATGCAAACACATCAACATTCTCCCGCAGGAAAGTGATGAGCGCGCTTTCCTATTTGCTGTCGAGGGTGGAGCTTATTGTGAAAGCTCCTCCCGTGCCATCCTCCTTGACGAACACCTTCTTGGTCTTTGGTGGCGCAGCTCTGGATTTCTTGCTCTTGCTGGTGGAGCTCTCTGGCACGTCCTCGATGATAGCACAACACTCCGAAGAGGTGTGCTTGTCGGAGTGGGTGCGAGAGGTCTTGCCGGTCTTCTTCTTCCCTCCCGGGGCTTCAGCGGCAGCTGCTGCAACTGCTTCCCGGTAGAGTAGGTCGGCGCAGATCAACACATCCTTCTTGTCGCAGGGAACGGTGATGATGGTCATCGGCCCAGGCATCTTCAGCGTGTTGTAGGCATAATGCGACGCCACCATAAACTTGGCCAGTGCCAGGCGGCCAAGGATCCCATTGGAAGGCAAAGGGATGTCGGCAGGCAACGTGACCTTCCCCTTCGGCTGGCTCCTTCCCGGGTTGACCCCTTGAAACGTGCCCGTCTCCTCGAGGTCTCCGACAGGAATTTGCAGCCTTTTGATCACAACGGGTGAGATCAAGTTCAGACCGGCCCCGCCGTCAACCAGCATCTTGTTCACCTTGAGGTTGTGTATCGTTGGTGAAACCAACAACGGCAAACACCAGACCACAGTTGTGCGATCAGGGTGATCCTCGACGTCAAAAATGATGGGCGTGCTGGACCACTTCAGCGGCTTCTGAGTGTCGAACGATGGCTCCGCTGCTGTGATCTCACGCGCCCACTGCTTGAGCTGGCGGTGAGAAGTGTGCAGCGAGGCGCCACCATCAACGCACATGACCTTCGTAGCCTTCTGAAACTTTTGCTCGCCGGACTCGTCATCCTCGTCATGATCGTCGTCTTCCTGCTTCTTGTCGCGGCCCTGAGCGGGCCTCTCTTGTTGGTTATCCTTGCCGCGGCGGCCTCCTTGGCCGCCACGCTTCTTGCCGGATCCTTCGGCACCATCCTGACCCTTCTCCTTGTCCCGCCTCTCATACTCGGCCTTTTTCTTCTCAGCAAGCAGCTCGACTTGTCGGCAGTTCTGGAGGTCGTGGCCCTTGGTGCGGTGGATCTTGCAGTATTGCTTGTTGGAGCCCCCTGGCTTGTCGGCAGCCGACAAGGCCCGGCAAGCGGCGCACCCGGCAATCTCCTTGCCGGGGTCGTCTGCCTTAGCCTTCTTGGTGGCGCCGGTGTCATTGGATCCCTCGACGGCAAGCACGACCTTGCCCTTGCGTTTCCTGTTGCGACGCCGACCCTTCTCCATCGGGGCGGTGGTGTTGTCGTCGGTAGAGTCGGTTTCCGCGCCGGCGTCTTCGCCGGTGTACTTCCTCTCTTCTTCAGCCCGAGCGCATCTATCGGCCAGAACATAGAGTACGGCCACATCCTTGACCTTGTTCATCGCCAGCTCTTCACGCATCTTGCGGTTGCGCACACTCTGATGGAATGCGCTGATCACGGCGGCAGGATGAACATCTGGGATACTGTATTGCACCCGGCTGAACCTCTGTATGTACTTGCGCAGGTTTTCACCTTCCTTCTGGGGAATGATATGCAAATCACTCGCCTGGCCATGAGCTTGGTGGCCTCCGGTGAAGGCACCAATGAACTCATGACACAGATCCGGCCAAGAAGAAATGGAATCCGCCGGCAAGTGTACCAACCAAGACATGACATTGGGTTTCAGGTCCAACGGGAAGTAATTGGCTAACACCTTGTCGTCGCGAGCTCCAGCGGCTTGCATCGTGATGGTGTAGATGCTGAGGAACTCCGACGGGTGGGTCTTGCCGTTGTACTTCTCGCCGACGTCGGGCTTGAACGTACGGTGGGACGGCCACTGGAACTGCCGCAGCTCAAGGGTAAAGGCCGGGCAACCCACCTCGAAAGGTAGGCCGCCGGAGCCTCTCGGTGCTGGGTGGTCCATAGCGGGCCCCGCCCGCCTATCTGACTGGTGGCGTGTATCGCACCGGCGCTCGATGGTGGTTCGAGCGTCTTCATGGGCTCGCTCCCTAAGAACTTGGCGCTGGTCGTGGTGGATCCGTGGGTCGGACGAAGCTATGGAAATGTTATCACAAGCGTCATCACGACGGATCGACACCCGCGGTGGCTAGCGTGGAGGAGGAGGGTGCATCGTGGCCGCAGCACCTCCGACCCCTCAACCGCTGGCATGCGGTGGTTCGACGGAGCGCCGGCCTGAGGGCCCCGCCGGTCGTGGCACGTCTTGGTTGGCGACGCCGACAAGGCTCCGGATGGTGGCCCTCCACTCATCGAGCTTTTCCACAGCAGGAGGGAAGTCGAGGAGTAGCTGCGCGCGCGCCAAAGCTTCTGCTGGGTGGACCGTGGCGCGCTTCGACTTCTAACCACGTTAGAAGGAGCTCTATCATGGCCCAGCGGCTGCGTGCCATTTTCGCCCGCACTTCGGCGGGCATGCTGGCCTCCTTCGTCCCGCAGATGATACACAGGACTCTTCCCATGGCGGCGTCCGGGGTCTCCAGCGTGGTGGCGCTGCTCGTCGCGCGCACCCTTGGAAGAGCGCGTTGTGGGTGCCGGCGTAGGCGTCTTGGAGGTTGCTGCGCCGCCCGTAGGGGCACAGCGACACCCCTGGAGGGCCCCGTGCCGCCTGCAGGGGGGGCAGCCCCGTCTTTGGATTTGGCGGTGTGCGGCCCATCGTCTGGCACACGAAGGACGCCGCTCGCCTGGCTCTGACTGCCAAAGCGATGCTGGTGCTCGCTGGCCGTGGCTCAGGTTCTGTCCGCAACTGGCCCCCGCTCGCCCGCACTGGCACGGGCCATTCGGCTCCCGACGAGCCGATCGCCGTGATCATCTTCTTCTTCGGAGCCATGGCGATGAAGAACTGCTAGACTAACTGCTAGACCAGATTCTCACAATTGCGCCCCCTAACTGGCGCGCCAAAGATGTCGGGGAAATGACACCTATGGGATCACTGGAATCCCTTCTACGGTTGGCAGGCGCGGGGTTGTGAGATGAGCAGGTTTAGGAGCTAGCACAAATATCGTTTACCCAGGTTCAGGCCGCGAGGATGCGTAATACCCTAGCCCTGCTTTGGTGTGTATTTCAGAGTGTTCTTGAGCTCTCGAACTAGCTACGGTGGCTGCCTAGTTCCAAAGAGTCGAATCGTTCTCCTCGTTGCCTCGGACCTCCTTTTATTGACAAAAGGGGTTTCCACAGTGGAACACAGGAGGTGGAAAGGCATACAGTGCGCGAGCTTATCACCCGGCATTATGGGACAAAACGCATTTAATGCATCGCTTAGGTGTCCCCTCGCTTTATCGGGGACGGGAACGAGGCCCGTCCCGTCCGTCGCCGCTCCGCCTCGCTTTGACACGAGCCCAGGCCAGCGATGCGTGCAGCGCCATGTAGGCAGGCAGGCTGCTGAGGTGGTGGAGACTTCACGAAGATCTGCATGCCACCACGCAGGTGCTTGCTGGGTCGGTGTAGAGGTCACTCGTCGCCACGCAGGTGCCTGCCCAGCTGGTTGAGCTAGCGGTTGCATGGGGACGGTGGTGGAGTCTTGGTTGATGCGGGCCTGGCTGTGGCCCCGCTAATGCCCTCCGCAAGGGTCTTGTCGTGGCGTTGCAGCCGTCCCCGGCAAGGCGCTTGTCGGGGGTCTTGTGGATTTCCTCGGCTAGGATCCCGCCGAGGGTCGCCGTCTTCTGGTCCTCATCTGATCCTGTGTATTTATGATCTTGACAAAGATCTGCATGCCACCACGGAGGTGCCTCCCGAGCCCTGGTTCCAACGTAGTTGTTGATGGTGTTTGGAACCCGTGGGCTCAAGGGCGGCTCGCTCTGCTGGCGTTGGGCAAGTTGCCTCGGCAAGGCTCTTGCCGGGGCCACGGAGGCCACCCCGGCAAGGGTCTTGCCAGGGGAGTCCACCTCGCCTCTCTGCTCTTTAGTGCTTCTGGTCTTGGCGTTGCCTTGTTCGTCCTGCGCTTCGGTTTTCCTTCGGCTTCCCTCCTTTGCCTTGTTAAGTGTGGCCGCGGGCGCGGCTCTGACTGCCCGTGCACAATTAAAGTGGTCAAAAGGAGAGCCCCTACTTTTGTACACCGACACACATGCATAGACACTCAACGTAGCTATGTTGGTGATAAGCACGTCTCCCCTAGTGCACCATCACAGGTGCTCCATCTGAGTTGGCACTGTTATATGTGGTTGCATGTTATGTATGGTGTCTAGCTTGTATTGCTTCTAATTTTGTTGAATTTCATCTGATTACTTTACACATTATACTCCCTCCGTTCCAAAATAGATGACTCAACTTTTTACTAACTTTAATACAAAGTTAGTGCAAAGTTGGGTCATCTATTTTGGAACAGAGCGAGTACTTATGACTAAGACACGTGTTCCTATTTCTAGAACATACAATATCTGTCTATCACACCATGTTCTTACATCAAAGTACTACTGTTGTGTAACCTGCAACAATCACTTATCGTAAGACACGTTTGACTTGGGAGTGTGATGTAGGTTACATCTCGCATTCTTTTCTAGCTTGTACTACTTCTAATTTGTTGAAATGGCACTTATGACGAGACAGTTTTAACTTGGTAGAGTGATATTCATTGCATCTTTCATATGGTGTCTAGCTTTCGATTCTTCTAATTTGTTGAAATGCCTTCTCCTTAGTTTACACATCGTAAGCTGCGAATATGCAATGCTGTGAATATGCAATGGCACTAATGACGAGAGACCTTTAACTTGGTAGTGTGATGTTGTTTGCATCTTGCATATGATTTATTTCTTGTACTGCTTCACATTTGTTTAAACGGCATTTATGATGAGACACTGTTAACTTGGTAGAGCGATATTTGTAGCATCTTTCATATGGTGTCTACCTTCCATTGCATTGCTTCTAATTTAGTGAAATGTCTTGTGCTTAGTTTACACATCATAGTTCTGGTTATCTCATGCTGTCCTATTTTTCGTACATATTACATCCTCCTATCATGTGGTTGTCTAACATCAAAGTTTAGTTCGTCTGTATCACACATCAATTTGTTCTGAAGAACTAAATTGTTATTCGCTTTTCTTGTCGGCTTGACTTAATATGGCACAGAGAAAGAGGAAGCAACACAGAATGACAAGGAGAGGGAAGCGGAATAATCCTGCAGATTCTGCTGGTACTGATGGTGCAATAGAAGGTCAAAGTCCAGCAAAAAATTGTACCGACAGTGTATCCCGTGCTACATGAGCTGCAGAACAAGCCAAACAGAAACAAATAGCTGCCACCAAACAAGCAGAGACAGCCCTAGTTGTTGCAACACCTTCCATAGTACCACCGGCTGCATGATTTACTTGTTGGTCAACTCAGCTAGCAGCACATTCCCAAGCTCCCTTGCCACCTGACACTACTTCCGAAGCACTCTTGACACAAGATGAGTTGGTAAGATCAGATGAACTTTGTGAGCTTCAACAACAAGAAGGTAGTTGCTGGAGTCAAGTTACAGTTGCATGCTTCTTTATATGTAGTCTCATAGTTTGATGTACACTAACACTTCCTATGTTCGTTGTTGGACTAGCACCTAGGCACAAGTGGAAACAAACATCAGGGATAATGCTCGATAGGTTAACTAAATCGAGAGGAGGAAGAATGGAGATCCGTTTTGAGGCAGGTTTAAAAAGGCCACGTGATGCTATAGAGTCAACCAAGTTAGTATCAGAGGACGCGGTTGCCGTTAGGTGTCATGTACGTATCCTCCCAACATGGATTCAGTACAGGAATGACAAAGATGAAACCCAGTTCAACACCTTCCTCGACCATTTATCTGTAAGTATGGTTATGTATGGAAACTAGTAATATCGTCTTGCCGTGTCCAATACTTTCTAGGTGCTGATAATGAAACTCCCATAATTTTCAACAGATGAGGTTCAAGTTGGATAGCCAAGATGATGCAACCAGACAAGCTTGCACCCATGTTTTCAAGTCTGCACTGTGACAGTATCGGTATACCTTGAGGAAAACTCACTTTGAAGGCAAGGCTAATAGTGAACTTGCCCAAACATCTCAAGTGGAAAATATATCGGATGAAGACTGGAGAGGCCTCATTAAACACTGGTCTGATCCGAAGTATCAGGTACATTATATATGTGATCAGATCACATGTTGAAGTCCTATTTACGCATGTGCCACACAAATCTATCTTCTTGTAGGTGAACTGTTCAAAGAACAAGGCCAACTGTACGAAAGTGAAATTCCAACAGACGACAGGATCTCGTAGCTATATTGCACACTGCGAGGCTCTTGTAATTAGCTGCTGTTTCACTCTTTTCACTGTACCATATTATCAAATCTATATTGACTTGTTCCAAATGCAGAGGAAAGCCCGCAAGAAGCAAAAAGTACCTGAACCAAATGCAGTGGAAATCTTCAAGGACTGTGACACCAGCAAGACGAAGGGCATGACTACACCAGTACAAGCCGCTATTTTAAGTCCTTAATCCTCATGCCTTTTAACTACTACTTACTCTGACTTGTGCCTTGAACTACATGGTTTGCAGCCAATGTCTATTACTCTTTTCAATTTTATACACAATTGTCTTAGCGTATCATTGCACCTTACAAGGTTTAAAAGACAGGAGTGATGTTCCTTTGATCTTGACCTGTAATCTAGTTCTGTGCTGTACTTGCCCACACAACGTTACAATTGCTTGTTTGTCTGTTCTCAGTTGTTTTGTGATATGAATGATTTCATACTATGCTTACCGTATTATAAACTTTGTCTCTTTATCCTTAGCTGTCAATACAATGTGAAGAAATGGACAATACATTAGCCATGGTACATGGTCATGTTTGGAACCTAGTTTTATTATGTACTTTGCAGTAAAATACAACTAATATTTTACATGGGTTCACCAGAATAAGTTCTGTATATAGACCAAAGCTATTTTGTTTGTTTTTTCTGCCTCCTTAATATCTTCTGGTCTGGTACTACTAATGTAAAAAACTCAACTTTTCAGCAAGCTATGGAAAAAATGGTGGAACCGCTACCTTCTGAAGGTGGCGATGCAACTATAACCACAATGTCAGCTCTTGCTGCAGTGGGTCAGTACCTATCCACTAAAAGTGCCAAAAGCATGTTCCTGCGTAATACTAGGTTGGTTGTTAAGGCAATCTCGTCCAAACTTCCTCACGATCAAGATATGCAAGCTCAAAACAATGTTATATCTGCGCTCCAGACACAAGGTTATTCCCTAACGGAGACCCTTTGTGAAACAAGGACAGACATTATTCGATGTCGTCAAGATATGCATGGTTTTGAAACTAGACCATCAGACATTTGCTATGTTGTTCAGGAGCCTAGGAGAAATGAAGGCGAAGATTATGGTGCTCCATCGGACAATACGGCATGAAACGTAAGAGTCAGGTCAAACGAACTAAGCTTCTGAACTTCTAGTGGTGCACTTATCTGCCAGACTGTTGACTTTTATGCCAACCTTCCTTTTGTTTTATAGTTGTAATTTGTTTTGTTGCGATACAAAATTTGTTCTTAACGTGCAGCCACCGGCTGAAGAAAACAGCAAGCCATTTTTGTGTAGTGTAGGGTGTTCCGTATATTTGCACTGGTGGCGATCTTTGATGTCCAGTGGATGTAATCTGTGCAATCGCCTTAATAGCCTAGCGTTATTTTCCGGCTTACTTATTTCCTAGTCTTTTTTTCCCTAGTTTGCTAGTGGCCGCAACAACCATGGGCCATATACGGATCATGGTAACCTTGACCCTGCTATGGGCCGTAGGATCCATGGGCCTCCTACAGGACGTCTTTAAATGGGCCTCCAACATGGCCGTAGAATTGGTGGGCCTTGGGCCGTCGGATAAATGGGTCTACATGGGCCGTAAACGGGGGTAATTTGTATTGGCCCAGCACGGTAACGGGCCATTAACAGGCCGGAGGTCAACAAAGGCTTACTTCTCATAGGCATAACGAGTCGTTAATGGGACAGAATATAGGATGGGCTGGAAACGGCGTAATGGGTTAACAGGCGAGAAACGGGCCGACTCTTGCCACGGGCCGAATTTGGCCCATTAGGTGAACAGGCCAGTAACGGGCCGGAAGTAATCGAGGGCCGGAAAGTAGCCCAAGAACGTATGGGCCGTCAGTAGGCCAAAAGCTAACACGGGGTGGAAACGGCCCTTGTGAATCATGGGCCGTTAACGGGTACAAAGAAATTTACTGTTCATTATGGGCTAGAATCACCGTGGGCCTCTAAAGGGCCTAAAGATACGACAGACTCATATGGGCCGAAAGACGTCGTGGGCCATACATGGGCCGAAAGTGAAACGGGCTGGTGTTATATTCGACGGCCCACATGACGTTGTTGGGCCAATTTCGGGTAGGCCCTAACGGGTCGTGAGTTACCGGGCCGTAAAATGGGCTATTTGCGAAGAGACCATTAACAGGCTTTTCATGTGCCAGCCCGCTAACTTTTGACCAAGTCAAACGAGCCGACCTTTGTAAGCTAAATGGGCCGGTGGTGGGCCGTCGCACGTGTCGACATATCATAGGCGCCTATCTGACCCACTGACGAGCGGACACGTGTTTCCTCCGGCCAATCAGAATTTTACACGTGGAAATTTCCCATTGGTCCAAGCCGTTAACGGGTTATCGAATCCAAAACCAGACCTGATAGCTTAACGGTGACCCCTTATGGTGGATGCCATGTGGCGGTCACCCTTGACAAAAGCACTTCTGTGACGCGCGATTTATCATCATGGAAGTGGACACTTCCGTGATGATAATTTTGGTAATGTCATGGAACACTTCTACGACAGCACGGGTATGACTATCTTGATTCTGTCATAAAATTGTCATGGATGTACATGCATGACAGAAAACGTGACCTATTGTGACAAACACGTATCATCACGGAAGTGTCTTTTTTTGTAGTGATGCCTGATGCCTCGGGACTCCACGCCTGTGCTTGCCCCTTTAGCACCAAAGAAGAAACTGACACTCTGCGCCCGCTGGCACCCGCCTGGCCTTAGTCGTCACGACTCACGTCACGAGCACCTCGCGAGGTGCCCCTTGCCTTGATATCTCCGCTCCTTGGGAGCCAGCCTAGCGAGGCCGCCCCAGGGGAGGTCTTGGCGTCGTCCGCCTCGCGAGGCTTGGCCCCTCGCGAGGGTCTTGAGTGATTGCTGACAAAGATGGGTCGTACCAGGCCGTTGGTGGAGCCACGCCCCGGGATGCAGGCAGGCAAGTCTGGGTACCCCCATTCCTAGGACGCCGACAAAAATACCAACTAGGCCTACGCCAGTGGCCGCACCTCGCGGCCGAAATATTTGAAACTTCTCCCCGCTTCTCGAACAAACGGATGAAAACTCACAAAGCGACGCACAAATGATCTATACACCTTCTTTGCTAGGCTGATAGTAAGGGAGTATCATAGCTAGTATCATGCATGCCAACTAGGCAATTTTGATGAGCTGTCATAGAATTAATTAAATGAAGAAAGAGAGGGTTAAGTATCATATCATGAAATCATATCATAATAAATGTTATGCTACTATGTGTCATGCATGACAATATAAATAAAGTACTACATATGATACTAGCTACTCTACGATACTTTGCATTAGAGCAAGTACAATAGAGTGACATAAGACTAGCCACAATGGGTAGTAACATAGAATGTTACTAGTCTATGTTACTACCTCTATAGTGGGGAGTAACATATGTGTAGTAACATGCAACACTTCATTTATTAGGTTATAGACTCATCTTGCCTTGAGATGTGTGATGTAACTCATACTATTAGTAACTAGTTATGTTACCACTTTCCTCTCTTTCTTCATTTATTGCTTGCCACATTATCTATTTTATCTGGATATGTGTGATTTTACTACCTATGTTACTCCCACTATGGGTAGTCTAAGCAGGCTATAAGGAATAGAGTAATATATATGTGCTTATTAGTTGGATGAAAGAGAAGAGGAGAGAGAAGAGAAGCGGGCTCTTGGTTAGTAGAGCCAGCTGCAACACGAGACCCAAGACACTTTGTGGGGATGTAAGGTGGGACAACTATTGATAAACTAGTATGTATTTAAAACTTATTATTGTACATGCCCGCTAAGAGGTTGGCTGTATATGACATGGCAACTTCTTATAGCCGAACCTTGGCTGTATTATTAACCATGCTCTTAGTGAGGTAGCTAGTATATCATAGACTAGCTAGTATCAGACTAGCCAAAGTGGGAGTAACTTCAGGAGTAACATCGACTCGAACTCAGCAAACTTGCTTATGTGGCAATAAGTTAATGAGGAGAGACATAGTTTCAGTAACTTAGCTAGTTACTGTAACGTCACATGTCCCAATGCAATATGAGTCTATAACCTAATAAATGAGCCTTTGCATGACACTACACTTATGTTACTACCCACTATGAAGGTAGTAACATAGTCTAGGGATATGTGTACATTACTATTGTATGTTACTCTCCATTGTGGCTAGTCTCATACTCCCTCCTTTCCGGTTTAGGCTGGTTGTAATGGTAGTATCATAAGCGGTATCATGCATGCCAACTAGACTTTCTGGATGATGTGGCACACAATTAAATGAGGAAAGAGAGGATGTGGTATCATATCATGATACCGTGTCATATTAAATGTTGTACTACTTTGTGTGATGCATGAAAATTAATAAGGCAACCTAAGGTACTAACTTATGATACTATGCATTACGGAAGTAGTATCATACACTAGTATATATCATATGCATGATACTAGTATATGATACTCCCCATTACAACCAGCCTTATAGGGCTCAATTCAAAAATCTCACCAACCAAGGTAGATGGTGAGTGGTGGAATACTTTTTGTATTTTGTAAAAACACCCAATTAATGCTTTTGTTTTCCTCAAAAAATTATGTTTTCCAATGTATTAATTGCAATACATGCATGCATAAAGTACATGCATTGGTCAACTTTCTCTTAATACTTGCATGCAATGATTTAATGCACCTTGGAATCTGAACATGTGATGGGGAACAACCAAATTGAGCCTTATAAAATGGAAAAACTAAAATTTTGAGATAAGCCTATAAACCGGAACGGAGGGAGTATATATGCATGATACTAGTATATGATCGGCAATACCTCTATAATGCGCGCAAGCATAGTATCATAAGTTAGTATATTAGGTTGCCTTATTAATTTCCATGCATGACACAAAGTAGTACAACATTTAATATGCTACGGTGTCATGATATGATACCACACCCTCTCTTTCCTCATTTAACTATGTACCACATCATCCAAAAAGTCTAATTGGCATGCATCATACCGCTTGATACTCCCATATTACGACCAGCCTTATTAAGGTGGCCATAGTGGGGGTATCATAGCCAGTATCATGCACTCGGGAATAGAAAATATGATGATGTGGCAAAGAAGCAGTAACATAGGTAGATCCCGTAACATATATATATATATAATAAATGATACACTACTTTGTGTCATGCATGGCCATAAATACGGTCATCTATGATATATACTACTCTATGATACTATATATGCACTATGAAGGTACGTACGTAGTATCATACACTAGTATCATAGCCGACGATGTCATGCACTCAGAAATAGCAAGTATGCCGATGTGGTAAAGAATTAAATATATAAAAAGAGGGTTAGAGTAACATATAGGTAGATACCGTATCATGTTAAATGCGATGCTAATTTATGTCATGCATGGCAATAAATATGATCTATATATGATACTATACTCTATGTATTATACTATGCGCGATAATTAATTAAAGGTAGTATCATACACTAGTGTCATATATACTGTATATTCATGATACTAGTATATGACACTCTCCACTATACTCCTGATTTCTTACCGTGGAAAAAAGTTGGAGGTGAAACGATGAACTCATGTTTTCATTCAAACAAAAATATGATGTTAGGTAATGTAAATGTTTTCAAAGAGCACACGGTTCACTCACGAAAGCCGTGTGTCCACTAAACCGTGGCTGATGCACCCCCCCTCTGCCATGCGCGTGATATGAGTCGTGCGTTCTGATTGGCCAGAACCCAAACCCCACGGATCGTACGTCTGCGCCGTTGGATTCTCCTTGATCGAACGGCGATCCTCATCCCTTTCCACAGCACATGTAAATGTATTCAAATAGCCCCTCCCAAAAAAATGTTTTGAAATAGCACACGGTTCACACACGAAAGCTGTGTGCCTACCAAACCGTGGCCGATGCCCCCCGTTTGTTGCGCGCGTGATGTGGGTCATGTGTTCTGATTGGCCAGAACCCAAACCCCACAGATCGTACGTCTGCAGTGTTGGATGCTCCCAGATCGAACGACAATCCTCATCCCTTTCGACAGGAAATGCAGTCCAGCTAGGAATTGATTTATATGCCAACATGCATGGTAAATGCCAAAAAATGTCTTACATATAGCACACGAGACCTGAAATGCACCAGCAAATCAAACCCGTGGTAAAATTGTGATTGGTTTACGTGGGAAAAATTTAGAGGCGAAACGATGAACTCACGTTTTCATTTCAAAATTAGTACGTCTTCATTTCAAATGAAGTTATTCTGTTTGTGCACATGAGCGCTTAGAGGCAACCGTTTGCATAGGCCTTTCCGCGCGCGCGACGACCGGGGATATTTTTCACCCTTTTCACCTAGGCCGCCAACACCCGGAGTCCCCAACACCCCCACTGTCCGCCCGTGTTTCACACAACTAGTCCACCCAATCTCCTTCGCAAGCTCCCCGCTCCCCCAGATCCATAGCAGAACCCTCTCCGGTGCCGCCGTGCTTACCCCGGCCGTGTGCCCGCTCTTCGGTGTCAAGCCTACCTCCACTGTCGTTCCCAACACGAGGCGGCCCGCGCCTCGCCGTCTTCGTTTGCTCGCCGGCCACCCTCGAGCATATCGATGCAGTAACCCTCGCCTCTCCTGTGGTCCGGCCGGGTTTGCATTAAGAAGCCTGTTAGTTACTGCTCTCCATCGCGGTGAGGCATATTTCCTCGCAATCCCTCTTCCAATTTCGTTCCGTATGTTCCCAAATTGGCTATAAAATAACAGAGAGTGTATATATATATTCATTATCTACATTCCTTACGACATATAAGCTGTATTTGTTCAAGTAAGTTACTGCCTATTTACAGATCGCGGGCACCCGAGTCACACAAACTTAACAAATTAGCAGTACATTTTCTAAATTATTGCATGGCATGTTTAGAAAGCTTGATACCAAGTTGCTAGTTTTATGCTTAACCTCATTTCCTGAGTTTCGCATGTATTCTCTGTAGATGTCGAGTAGCAGCGACAACACTCATGCTTCAGGCCATGTATCTTCATCTGATTCGGACAACCCTAGGTATTCAGTAGATTGTGAGGGATCAAGTAGTCTTGAACGGGATAGAGCTGCAGCAATTACCCTTCCGGTCAGGACACAGAGGAACGCTCCAAGGAAGCCCACACACCAGCCTAAAGGTGTATATGAAGTAACTGAGATTGATTTAAAGTCTTGGGCTCCAACTAAACCAGATAAAGCATGCATGAGGTTCAGGAGTGTGTGTGGATTTGTTGGCCAGGCAAGGCTCAACATTAATCAGCCGGGGTTTTGGAAGCCTGACACAGAAACATGTCGAAGGATAGTCCGGGAGATCATGGATCACTTCAACGTTCAAGAGCAGTGGAGAATGCAGGTGGAACACGCTGCACTGATGAAGGCTAGGGATGCTTGGAGAAACTGGAAGCACGTGATGTACAAGAAGTACTTGAGTGAAGGCAAGGACCCAGTCCCCGCATATCCCCAAATTACAAAGGTAGATTGGGCAGAATTCAAAAGGGTCAGGGAAACTAAAGAGTTTGCTGAGAAGAGTTTCAAGCAATCAGAACTTCAGAAGAAGAACATACACCCCCACCGTATGGGTGTGGCAGGATACTACGGCACCAAACTGATATGGGACTTATTACTTTGGAAACGCACGTGACGCCAAACTATATGAAGTGATGTTAGAGGCTTCCAAGATCCCTGGAATGTTCTACAAGAATTCAGGTCCATGTGACATTCTGTCCATTGCTCTGGAAACAAAAGAGCCCCTGGCCGTGCAAGGGGTATAGGTGTTAATTTCCTGCACAAGAGGGCTTTCACACTCAGCAAAGAAGAGAGGCTCAGCATGAAAAAAGCGAGGAGTGAAATGAAGTAGAATGCATTGTATGAAAGGTTGAGGAAGGAGATTTATCCGGCTGTCCGAAAGGATGTTGAGGAGTCAATGATGATGCAGAAGACTCTAACACTGACACATAGCTAATAGATGGGAGGGGAGGCGGGCATGGAGGATGCTGCTTATTGCGCGACAAAACTGCACAGGAGTAGTTGTGCATCAGCTGACCCTAGCGACACTGAGACAGCAGATGCTCGTGATGATGCTATATCTGATTTATCTGGAATGAAAGACAGACTAAAGGGCGTGCTTACACATTATGAAGGTACATTAAAATGTGCAACAGTCTGGGTTTGCCCACCTTTCTTGGAAGATGGCCTCTTCTTGGACAATGTGCAATTGAAGTCGGGCTGTGCGAAGTGCTACGTGACTGAAGTAAAGCCTGGATTCAATGAATTTGCCCTGAAGAATGTCCTAGGAGACTTCGATGAGCAAAGGACCTTGGGAGAATCACTATTACATCACATCCAGTGGCCACGAAAGGAAATAGATTTCATCGATGAGATCCCTGAAGCCCCGCTAAGAGAAACCACTGTCGCCCCTCAACCGGTAACGCTCTCCTTGCCACAGCAGCTCTCACGGGCTGACGCATCAACCTGTGATCAGCCGGCCCAACTTTGTGGGGTACAGGCCATGTCATCCTCTGCCCCAAAGCAGCCAGTGGAAAGGCCTACAACTGTTGAAGATGCACCACCGGTTCAGATGCCGGCCGCTGAAGCGGCGGGGGGAGAACCAGCTGCAGCACATGCTTAGCAGACCAACCTGGGGAACAGACTCCTAAGTAGTCCGATGCTTCGAAACCGCCTGCTAAGCAGTCTGTAGGTCCAGAACCGACTGCTCATCAGTCCGTCGGTCCACAGTCGTGTGATCAGCATACCAATGCATCAGCACTTCCTGCTCAGCAAACCAATGCGTTGGCATGGCCTCCTCAGCACATCAACAAGTTGGCACCACCTACGCAGAAACCCGACATAGCTTCAACGCATGGTCAGCAGTTCGATGCCTCTGCTCCTACATCCCAGCAGGCCGTCACAGCAGCACCGCTAGCTCAGCGGTCCGGCATAGATAAACCGTCTGCTAAGCAGTCCGTCCAAGCTTCATCGTCTGCTCGGCAGTCTACCTTCCAGGCAACCAAACATTCTGCTAGAAATGCTTCAAGTACCAAGAAGGAAGTGGCCAAAAAGGCTACACCCACGACCACGAGGAAGCGCAGCGGGAGAGTGAAGAGGAAAGAGAACGATTGCCTCTTACTTAAAGCACTCATCGCTCAGAACCAAATTAACAGCAGCTTGTTCGAATCAGGGAGTAATATTATTTCTGACGCCATGGATGATGAAGAAGTATGTTTGTTGCTTGCAAAAAGTAAAGCAGACGTACTTGAAGCACACAATTACGTCCATGGCCAGTCATTTCTTGTTGGCAAATACTTTGATGAGTGCAGCTCCAGTTGCCGCGAGTTACATGAATATTGCATGGATCAAATGTCAGTAGGTCTTCATGGCTTGCTAGTCCACAACAATAGAGATCATTTCCGACACGATGCTGGTTCCATCAATGTGAGTTTCGAGAACTCACATCTCTTCTTCAACTTCAACGTGCTCGATGCCACTCTTGTTAGATGCCTGATTTTGTAAGTACTTCACACACTCTGATCAACTTCTCCATAAAAGGTTGTAAATGATAAAGAGCTAACTACATTTTATTCCTCTCAGGGGATTGAAAGCACAGAGAAGAAAAAGGGAGGGTGTGTATTTCATAGATCCTAAATTAGCAAATGGCACAGCAATACATGGTAAGGACCTATGGGACTGGGCCGTTAACACGGCCATCCATCTCTTCGAAAACACGTCCCATGCAGAACCAATTATCTGGCCATATCATGAACGGTAAGTCAAGTAAACAACCACACGTACACTTATTGTCTTTCCGGTTTCGACATAATTCGTAAGTTCATGGCTCTCTTAATATGTAGCGATCACTGGATATTGGTATTCATTGTTCCAAACAAGAACACAGTTTACTACATCAATTCTCTCAGAGAGTCAACAAACGCTCAGGACCTAACGCATCTTCAGCAATTCATGGATAGGTATTGAATTCTATGATGTTGAAATTAATTTTCATTCATATATGGTTAAATAATTGATGTTGTCAAAATTCATCATCATTTGCAGTGTGCCCGCATTGTGAAAAACTAAACCAGGGAACCTGTTCAAGAGGGAACTACCTCTGCAGCACATGATCGTTTCTCCGATAACACACCGAAATCCATTATTTTCGGAAAATTTATCCAACAGTCTGCAAATACTTTTCCTTACGCTAGTCAAATGTTCAAGCTTCTAAATAAACCTCTTTCAATTTTGTCCAAAGAAAAAATAATACATCTAACATCGGTTAGGTTGTTCCTAAGATGACAAATACATGACTAATTTTGTACAAAATTTTCAGTGTCCTTAGCAAGAAGCAGGGACCAACCTTTGTGGATACTATGTTTGCAGAGACATGATCTCCATTTGGAAATTTGCTGATAGTTGTGACGATCCTTGCGAATTAGTACCAGTAAGTCTATCTTAATAATATCTTCTACTCCACTCATATGGCACATTCTGATCTTAAAAATACTGCAGCTCATCTTAAAACCGAGGACCCCTGAACCGCTCCCGGCTGGTGAATTGCTGATGGTTCAGAGATTTATCAGTGACTCCTTCCTGGATCACTACATCAATCCCACTGGTGATAATGAAGATTTCAGCATCCCTTCTCCTGAAACATTGAGTCAGAGTTAGCCGCTAAACATATAACGCAAGGATCCATTGTTTTCCATCTGATGAGGTCTTCGTATTTCGTACACTATGATTAATTACGTAATACATATATGTGTGGACAAATCATTGGAATTTAGCTACCATTTGTTCAATTGCAATTGTTGCGAAATCTGATGAATGTTCTTCCTGTGGACACTATTTGTTCAATTGAATATTGTGGTGAATTTGCCTTTTGCGTGCCGATTCAAAATGAGATATTTTTGTTTATTTGTTCAATTGAATATTGTGGCAAATTTTCTTTTTGCGTGCCGATTCAAAATGGGATACTTTTGTTTTAACCTGGCAATTGCTCCGCACACGGTTCAACTAAATGAGTGTGTGCGATCCACATCGGAAAGCATAAGTCGATCATAGCGGAACCGTCGGTGATACACAGCAGATCGCAAACGATTTGCAGCGCTACGTCTCCGGAACCATTTGTGATATCGCGTTATCGCACACGAGAACTGGGAGTAAACCGTGCCCAATGCAAAATACAATCCCAGGCGTAATTTTTTCAGGAAACGTGTGGGATCCCAAACGAAAAGCACACGTCACTCTTGCGGCAACCGTCGGTGATACCCCACAAATCACAAACAGTCTGTAGCACTTGTATGTGTGCGAAGGGGCTCCTGAACCATTTGTGATAGAACATTATCACATGCGGTAATTGTTAGCAAACGTGTGCGATGGAGTCTAGCATGGCAGACCGGTTACGCAGAAAACTCGTGTGTGATGGGGCACAAATCACACACAGTTCATATGTTGGCACGTGTGCCTTACATACTGTTTCCCAAACAGTTCATTACGACAGACTGTATGGTTTCACTGCATCATTAGAAATGCTTAATCATCGATACCACACGTGCGAAAGAATTTAGTGAGTGCTGCATCGCACATGATTACATTTTGGAAGGCCTCTGGATCACTGCTCCATATCCCCAACGGTTTCTAGGTCGTGTGGGAAGGACACCCTATCCCACACACTCACTTGGCAACAGTCCCAAATGCCGTCGCGGAAAGGGGTTAAAAACCGTTTGTATAGCACCAACGCGTACCAGTGCCCATCCATCTTGGAGAATAGGACAGAAGATTATGTTCCTGCTTTTCCATGGCTCTAAAGCGAATATCCTATTTATGGACCACATTGCGAGATGAAGCCGCTTCAGAAGGTTGTGGATGCACGGGGTGGCGCCTGGGCCTTGTCCTGGGGCTTGGCGGCCTCACCCTTTGGTAAACTGTAGGCAAAGTAGCACTGTTCGAGGCGTGCTTTGTGCGGTTGAACCTGTATAAGTACTCATACTTCTTTCAGCTACGGTTGTTATGTGCCCCTGCTGGTTTCAGTTAAGGTTGTTAAGTACTCCTGCTGCTTTTACAGTCTATCGTGTTTCTTCAGTTCTGTCTTCCTCCAGCCGCCAAAACCAAACCAGCGCCGACGGGGCCGCCTGCTTCCGCCTCCCATGGCTGGCTCTACCTCAACACACGCATCGCCGGCCCACCGTCTCCTAAATCATTAACACCGACCTCCGAGGCCTCCTCGTCGTCCTCTGCGTGCACGCCGCAGCGCCGCCCTCTCGCTTTGTCAACATGGTCAACAAACAAGAGGAATCGGCAGAGGACTGTACATGGAGAGGATGACAGTAGGGGCCCACCATATCCATGGCCGGACGCGACGAAGTTCCTCATTTTTGGTTATAAATACACTACTACAGGATGGTCCAAATGCGACACTACGATCGGAGACCCTTCGACGAAACTGTGTGCGATGCCATAATCGCAAACGGTGGTGTAAAAAAAACCATCAAAAAGGTGCAAAACGTTTGCGATGACGGATGCATCAAACACAGTTCGGATTTTAGTTGCGTGTGCGATGCAGGGCATACAGTTCAGCTCAATTAACTGTTTGGGATGAGGAGGAACAAAAGAAACGGGCAGCCAGATGAAGAAGACACGGCCATCGTCTAGTCATCTACTTCTTGTGATGCTCCTGCCACTGCTATGTGGCTCGATCCCTCGTCTTGGTCAGGAAGAAGACACTTCCGCATGTCAACGATCCGCCTGTACATCTCGTAGCTTGTGTACGCGTTGATGGTCACGTACTTGACAAGTTGTTCATCCAGTCTGTTATGCCACACACTGTGCCAGGCGTTCTTGTCCTTATTGCTCTCATTCTTCATCTTCGCGTAGTTGGGGTCGATGACGGCAGAGGTGAGGTCAACTAGGGAGTTCAGATTTTTGATGTCGCTGCCCCAGACCTTGTAGTGGTGCTAGATGTTGACAAGGTTCGGGCATTTCATGTCCGAAACCTTGAGCGCTTTTAGATCGTTGGTGGTGTCCACCGTAGAGAAACTGTAGTCGGAGCTATTGATAAACTTGGAGAAACGCTCGCAAGGCCTTGTGGCAAGGTGGAAGTGGTAGACGAGGACGTGATGTCGCACACACAACTTGGCAATGGCAGCCTTCTGATCGTGCCCGGCACAACTGATGGTGTCCTGGACTAGGGGGTACTCACCACGTCATCTCCCGATCTGTTAGATTAGGCCGAGGACCCCCATGGCCGTGTACTCATGGGCCAGTTCGGACAGCTGCCGCATACAAGGAAGATTCCACAAGACTTGGCGATCAAGACAAGGACTCCACCCCACCGGCGTATTCGGCCAGGACTCTTGTTATCCTAGGCCTCTGGTGCATTATATAAACCGAGGCCAGGCTAGTCGATAGAGAGAAGAACAATCATAATCATAGGCTAGCTTCTAGGGTTTAGCCTCTACGATCTCGTGGTAGATCAACTCTTGTAATACTCATATCATCAAGATCAATCAAGCAGGAAGTAGGGTATTACCTCCATCGAGAGGGCCCGAACCTTGGTAAACATTGTGTCCCCCGTCTCCTGTTACCATCGATCCTAGACGCATAGTTCGGGACCCCCAACCCGAGATCCGGCGGTTTTGACACCGACATTGGTGCTTTCATTGAGAGTTCCACTGTGCAATCGCCTTAGACGCACAGTTCGGGACCCCCTGCCCGAGATCCGCCGGTTTTGACACCGACATTGGTGCTTTCATTGAGAGTTCGGCTGTGTGATCGGCAAAAGGATCAATGGCTCGACTGCAGATCGACTGCGACGTCGGCTTCTTCGTCACCGGCTCGGCTGGTCACCTTGGCTGGACCGAGGACTACGCCCTACCTCCGATCGTCATGTTCGGATGAGGGCCTTCATCAACATCAACTCCGATCTCTATCAAGATCATGGAGGAATCATCCAGGGAGGCCGGGGGCTCAACGTCAACATTGCCCTCGGGCAACCGTGCTGTTTTTCTGGACAGCGAACTTGTATCTACCGCCACCGCCTCCTCAAGTGTCATTTTAATGATTGCTTCGGTGTAATTGTGTGGAATTGAGTCTACAACAACCCTGGAAAATTTCGTCGAGTTCCGATGGAGGAATCTCTGGCAATCCGCGATATACCGGAGCCCTGTCAAATCTGGACTGGAATCTGGACGAGTTTAGGGCGTGGTGTCCAGCTTCTAGCTCGGACGTCCTTTGGAAGATCCAACCACTCCTCAAAATTTCAGCTCGGTCCGACCGTCCAAACTTCGGGAACCTTTCGATTAGTGCATCACTTTTCGGATCTGTTTTCTGCGTGAAAACGAATCCGACCCGAGTTCGTCTTTTTTATGAACGGGATTTCGGACATCCTTTTTGAAGGAAGTTTCATATGGGGTATTGTGTTTTGTTCCCGAACACATCCCACTAACTTCAAAATCTTTTGAACATGATCTTCACCATCATGCTGGTGTCAACCCAGTCCGGCGATATTGCTCCAAGGTTGCCGACCTGCGCTAGACACGCCGTCGCTTTGCTGAGCCAACCTCAGTTCGGATCATCATCTCGGCAAGACGAACAAGGGTTCAGCATCGCAAAGGATAAATCATCACCAACATCGCCGCCCCACGGATTACACGGAGCGGGCACACCGGCATCGCCGCACGGTCACTTCATCAAGCCGGCATTGACCATGTCACAACCTGCATTGGCAGGGCCGCACTGTTGCTCCTTCAAGTTGGTGTCCATCACGCCGACCTACTACGACACATCGGCTGACATCGAGGCTTCGACATCTCGGCTGGACCGGGGGCTTCGCCATCTCTTCATCAACCTACTCCGGAGACTTCGGCGTCATTAGCCGACCAGCTCCGTCACGTTAGCTAGACCGAGGCTTTGCCTCGGCGAGCCAACCTTTGCCAGCATCGCCATGTCATCGCTTTATCGCCCATCAGGCAATGGGTGTGCGGATCGAGTCCAAATTTTGGGAATCACCTTTCTTCGGATTGCTACAACAAATAAACTAGCTGCTATTAATCCTAGTATTTTTTGCTTGTTTGGGTTCATTTTTGCCAAGGAATTATTATTCTGGTTTGTCCATCATATGTACGCAGGTCTATCAAATGGTGGCCGCATTAACGACGGTCACACGATGGTTCGGTCATTTTCCGTACATAGTCCGCCGAACGCCGCATCCGGAACTCAGACCAACCTGTGAATTCAGGCTTTGCCACGCCTTTACCGCATCATGCCGATGCCCTGCATCGACATTGACGCCAGGCCATATTTTCTTTTATTACTCACTTTGCATAAATTATTTATTATGCAACAATTTTTTATTATTACTATTATCTCCGGTTTGCACTATTTTTTGTGCACAGGAAAATGATCCGGGTTGGGCAGTATCGTCAACTCGGCGTACTGACATACCACGTCACGTCGGCTGGACGGGGGGCTTCATCAACACTTCATTACCCCATGCCGGGGACTTCGGCATCACTCTGCCGCCCTACATTGACCGTGCTATGTCACCACTTCGGAGTGCCGAGCTCTTCGCTCAGCCACCTCGGGACCGGCTTAGGGGATGGAACCTTGTCCCGCATCAAGCTCGGACCGCGTCATCAATACCGAACACATTAACCAGCTAAGTTGCCTTCATGCTCAAAGTTTTAAAATTTTAACTTGTGTTCGGTTCGACCAAGCATTATACTTTTTTGGAAAAAAGTTGCTTGTAAAAAATCTCCTTGTCAAAACTTTGTTTGTGACACACAAATTCAATACCCCGTTTACTTGGGGGCTTCCTTTATGAAGCCTTTCCTCTTGCAAATGGTTACACTTGTATGGCTTCGTTCCTTGTTCGTGTATTACGCCACAATATGCACCATGTTGACTTAAGCGATTTGCAAGCTGGGTTGCCTCGCTCGTGTGTTTACCCCTACGTTCCCGATTGTTCGGCTAGGGAGTAAAGGGAGCACCTCTGCGATTGTCACGATCGGGTCATCCGAGCCGGACCTCAGACTGGGTGAAGCCGAAAGCTAGCGCTCTTATTGTTTTCAATTATGGTCGGTACACAACGGAACTCATGAGTACAAAAAATCTATTGCACAAGTCTCATAGTAGCAATGAGCAACTGAAGAAAGGTATCGGTGGGGGTACTATTTTCTTTGAAGATGCTTCTTACACTTTGTCAGTAATATAGCATAAGTTCCTTGAGCGCGCTTTGTCTTTTACAGCCTTATGGCCTGATTTCCTGGTTATCGGAAACACCGTCGATATTTTCGACAGGTGGAGTACATAACACTTTTCGGTCCTTGACCAAAGAGGGAGAAGCCGACGTTCGGTTAAGACGCGTTTAAAGTTCGGGTGAACAATGATATGATATTAGTACTTCGGTACATACAGTCATTATACATAAAATTCTTTTACAAAAGTCACTTGGGGGCTCTTTAATTTATATGAGCCATTTTATAATAAGTGTTCTTCTTCTTAGTCGTTGCAAAGTTTTTTATTATTATTTACCACTCCCTTTTTCGACACGAGTGTGTGGTCACTAGCCGGGGAGCCTAATTTCTCTCACAAAACCGCTAGAGATCAGTTTACTAAACTAGCCTAACGAGAAGTACTCCGCCTTCGGGATAGGAGGTTGAAGCCGTAGGCTGACCCGCTTGGAGTCTTGAGATAGGACGTGTCATGTTAAAGCACGACAGAAGCACCTTTTTTTTTCTAAGACCAATTTTCGATTTGGCACCGAACACTTGTTGTAGTTCGGACGTCTAGTTTTTACTGAAGTTTTTTTGGTTTTCCAAGCCTATGGCACTTTTAAACTATTTGTGTGTTTCCAGCATAAGTCTCGCAGTGCAACGCCGGACACCTTTAGAGATTCGGCAAAAATATTCTCGAACACTACTATATATGCATTGGTTTCGAATTGTGTCTTTGGTCAATAGTTGGGTTGCCCGGCTCCTGTGCTTGCCTCCTACATTCCGCTTTGTTCCGCTAGGTGTGCAAAGGGAGAACCACTGCGATTGTGCTTCCAGCTCGTATGGTTAAGCACCTCAGTGGAGAAAGCCAAAAACTGACTGTCACAATAAGTGTAAACTGGTCAGCGATCCGATGACTATGTTAAATGACGGGCCGTTCATAACATTGGCCGAAGTGTTTACGGCTTGACCTCGGATATCGCAGAACACTAACCGGGGGCTCATAGCTAGCTACACCAATTTAAAGCTCCTATGACTAAGCGAAAGTTATAAAGCCTGCATATCTGATTGCCTCGTTTCCGCTAACACAACCGCTTTCGGGCACCGAGACGTCAGCTAAGGGTTCCCTTGTTATTGCGGAAACACCCTGCGTAGTATCTACAATGGGGTAAAACTGACGATGGGCCACTTTCAACTGATAAACGATCGCAATGGAGTCAAAATAATTATTTAAAGTACTTGGATAAATAGAATCATTACAGATAATCTGTGATTTTACTCTGGATATCGATCCTTAATTCGGCCACCTGTGCCCACATTAAGGCTCGGGGGCTACGGGGCTCTGCGCTCATTATTTACAAATATTAAAGGGGCACATTGATCCCCTGATCTGGTGTTGCCACCCGACCAGTGTCTCGGGGGCTACTGCATTGCCTATTCAATGTAGAAAATTCAAAGGGCTCAGTGTTCGGCCTGATCGAACTATGGGAAAGCGCGTCTTCGGACAACAATAAGTACCATCTGGACCTATCTGGCATCAAGCTAATATATCACGGCGACTTCTCACGACCCTCTCTCAGGTGCCCGTTCGCCGATCACTATTATCTCTAATATATTACACTGCATTTCTATTCCTACGTGTGCTACCGAGCTAGGAGCTGATCCTCAGGCCGATTTCGTGCATCGACATGAGTCTCAGGGGCTTCTAGGATCAGCGGTTTCATGTTTTCCTTCAGGTGCATCTCGGGTTTTAGACTGACAAACACCTTGAGGGCTACTAGTTATCATGTTGACAGCTAATAAATTTACGCGCATCGAAAATAAAATTCGTAAACAATCAGCCCAAGCCCGAGGTGGTGCACCACCTTGGAGGTAGTCCGGCATAAAGCTCGGATTTGAATGGCTGGCTCAATAGAGGGCATTTCCGGCATTAATCTCGGCTAAACTCCATCAACTTTTTTGAACCAAGGTGACCTATGACACCTTGGATATAGTCCGGCGTTGGAGCTCGGATACAGTCCAGCGTTGGAGCTTGGACACAGTCCGGCGTTGGTGCTTGGCTGCAAAGGATACCTCGAATGCAGTCCGGCATTGGGGCTCAGATCCAACAGGACACCGCCGCACAGGAACAACTTCAAACCCGAGGTGTGGCATAAAAAAACAAGGCATTGATAAAGGCCGAAGACTTAAAGGGCTCCTCGGATACCCGATGTATGAACTCGTCACATTTAGCTCGGCAATCCTCAAGACAGATGATGGGAACATTTGTTGAACCAGTTTTCAAGACCGATGACCGAAGATGAAGAACAGTTCAGAAGAATCGAGGAGCGTCCCTAACTTGATGACCGGTTCAGGGGGCTATTGACGGTGTCCTGGACTAGGGGGTACTCACCACGTCATGTCCCTTCTGTTAGATTGGGCCAAGGACCCCCATGGCCGTGTACTCATGGGCTAGTTTGGACAGCAGCTGCATACAAGGAAGATACCACAACACTTGGCGATCAAGACAAGGACTCCTCCCCACCGGCGTATTCGGCTAGGACTCTTGTTATCCTAGGTTGTCGGATCCCACACATAGCAATACACGTCACACGTACGCATAACATGCAAGTATGTATTGTACAACATGGCATCACAACATAACGCAAACTCATATAGATAAAGGCCTAGAAGAGCCACATAGCATTAAGTACAAACAGGGGTCACATGACCCATCATTCAAAGCTTACAAGCAACGAAAGCATTACATGTCTGAGTACAGACAACTACAAAAGAAAAAGGCTGAGAAGCCTGACTATCTACAAGACCCTCCCAAGGTTACAAGATCGTAGCTGAGGTACAAGATACTCGTCGAAGTCCAAGCGGAACTACTAGTAAGACTGAAGTCTCCGCTACAAAAACATAAATAAAGCAACATGAGTACAAAGGTACTCAGCAAGGCTTACATCAGATCCTATCATACGTGCATTTGTATCAAGAAGGTAATGTGGGGTTTAGTTGCAGC
Organism: Triticum aestivum; assembly: GCF_018294505.1. NCBI lineage: Eukaryota > Viridiplantae > Streptophyta > Magnoliopsida > Poales > Poaceae > Triticum > Triticum aestivum. The sequence continues at coordinate 212,056,404 of NC_057799.1, forward strand.
AAGCTAGCTTTGACTCAGTGGCTATCCTGTTCTACGACTACGAGAAACTTCTTTGAGGTAAGAAGGCGCACACGAGTCCACTAATCACCACCTCAATACACCACTATGGATTCATTCCCGTCTCACTACGAGAAGCCATCCATAGCACTCACACTTATCTAGAGCATTTTAGAGAATCCACTTCAAGTTGTCTATGTACCACGTAAGCATCCAAGAAGTCCATAACCGAGGACACGGCTATTCGAATACATCATGATAACCCTGCAGGGGTGTACTTCTTCACACACGCTCTCACCACATATCACCATGTACACGTCATGTATCTCGACAACCTTCAAGCGGAAGCCTGGCGAGGGTGTCGGCCATGACCTAACTAACCACACAAGACTCTAGTCCAGGTTTATCGCCTATTCGGGTTCCATCCGCAAGGAGATCCGGCCGGGGTTTCGCTCACGGCCCCAAACGATGTGAACAGGCTTCCCGAGCCCACCATCCGGGTGCCAGTCGGTACACCGGGCCACGTGTGCCTAGTCTGTCCCAAGCCCACCCTGCCGGGTGCCACTTGGTAGAAAAATAACACTACATACAAACACCAGAAACTAGTTGCGACTCCTGGACAGAGACCAAGTTGGTTAATAAGTCGAGAGGGGCACTTAAGCATTCCAATGCGTGGTAATAGCTAGTCATTGGACAACATACACAGAACTCAGTGCTTAAGGACGGTTCCAGTGAGACAACCCACCATGTACACCTACATGGCCTCTCACCGCTACCTTTACCAAATCGTGTTCACACACTTAACTCTCAGCATCAGAACATATCATAATACTCCAATCCATTCCCAATGAACCAGACCTGACACAACTCTAAGCAATAGCAGGCATGGCATGGTAGGAACAAAACATGGCTCAATCAACTCCTACACATGCTAGTGGGTTTCAACTATTTACTGTGGCAATGACAGGTCATGCAGGGGAATGGGTTCAACTACCGCAGCATAAAGTAGCAGTTGAATCGTTGTTGTCCTAATGCAATGAAAGAGAGCAGGAGCGAGAGAGTGGGATTGTATCGGAATGAACAAGGGGGTTTGCTTGCCTGGTAGATCAACAGAGGGGCACTTCTCCTTGGACAGGTACTCTGGAACACTCTCTGGAGCAGGACCTATCGAGAAGGAACGGTGTCGACACTAAATACTCAAGCATATGCAACAATATGATGCATGAGCATGGCATGAATATGTGATGTTGTTGAGATAATGCAACTAACATTCCTTTGGTTGAAGTCCATTTGAACCAATGATTCAAATGCAACTCCAAGATAAGCTCTTATAAATGCCATTAATATGTTTTCACATATACAGCAGGTATAAGTTGGTTTTTCATGCATGAAACTGGTATAGATTGATAGATTGCATTTTTCTGATGAATTTTCATATATAATTTATTTCAATCTGAGCTACGGTTGAATTTCTATGAATTTTTGAAGTTTATATCATTTTCTGGAATTTCCTGATTTAATTTAAATCCAGAAAATGAATAACTGCATCAGCACTGCGTCATGCTTGTGTCAGCAAGTCAACAGCGCTGACTAGGGTCAAACCTGACGTGTGGGGTCCACACGTCAGTGACACAGTGTTAAACAGGGTTTTTTACTAATCTAATTAAAAGATTAGGGCGCAGGGGCCCACTGTCGGTGTTAGGGTTTAGTTAAATGGTGATTAGCCTTAAGCTAATCACCTGGCAGGCCGGGCCCACATGTCAGGCCGGTGAGGTCATCGCCGGCGACCTCTGGTCGTGGCGGAGTCCGCGTTGCAGGGCACGGGGGTGGCGGCTGAGAGCACCGGGGCGTAGCCCGTGCTCTCCCGCATTTGGTGGGGCAGGTGGGAGGAGCTGGGGAGGCCGGAGCGGAGCTCGCGGCGGCGGCCGGAGCTCGGGCTCGAGCAGCTGCGGGCTAGAGGGCGCAGAAGACAGGGGAGTAGGGGGGGCGACGGCGGGGATCACAGCGAATCGTTGGGCGTCATCGGAGAGCTCGGGGAAGGGCTAGAGTCGGCGGGGCAGCGATGGGGATCCACGGCGGCCGGAGACGAAGATGGCAATGGCGACGGCTCCACGGGGCGCTCCGGCTTGCGTGGCTCAGCGGAGGGCTTCAGAGCGAGGAGGCGGAGCTCCTGGGCATGCTGGAGAGGCGAGGGGGAGGCGGTGGCTACGGCAACGGCGAGCGGGGGCGACGGCAGCGCTCGGGCGGGTCAAGAGAGAGAGAACCAGGGGAGGACGGGAAACGGGAGAGAGTGAGAGAGGCTTGGGGGGTGCGTGGCAACGCATGTGTGATCCAGGCGACGGGGGAGGAAGAAGCACGAGGTGGCGGGAGACGTGGCCACGGCCGGTCGCGTGGCCGCGCGCGCCGGCGCGTGCCCCTGTCCTTCTGTCGTCGCCAGGAGGACGACGGTTGGCGGTTGGGCCACTGGGCCGCACCGCTGGGCCGGCTAAGGCGCTAGATGGCTGCAGGTAGGCGCCAGGTAAGCTTTTTCCTTTTTGTTTATCTTTTCTATTTTTCTGACATTTGTTTGATTTAATAAAAAATACTAAACCATTTTATTTTCTTATGCCAATTTTTGTAGGAGCTAGTGGTATTATTCCAGAGCTCCTCAACAACTAGCATAATTTTTGGACATATATTATATATGTAACATATATATATCCAATGCAAATAATTATGCATTAATTCCAAATTTCCAAAATAAATATTTATGAGCTCCTGGAAATATTGGTTTGAAATTTAACTCTGACCAATATTTTCAGAGAGTAACATGAACATTTTCTTGGACCTTTTTGGAGCAATTTTTATCTGGGTCATTTCCAGAAATGATTTCTGAGGGTTTCACAATCCCCATTTCAAATTTAAATTGAATTAAACATGATGCTCACAAGAAGGCTAGCCTAGGTCATACCAGATCTAGGGATGTGACAACTCGCCCCCACTTGAAAGAATCTCGTCCCGAGATTCAGGGGTCGATGGAAAGTAGGTGGGGTACTCCAGTCAAAGACGATCTTCTCGCTCCCAAGTAGCTTCTCTGTCGGAATGATGAGACCACTGAACCTTGAGAAACTTGATGTTCTGACGTCGGGTGACACGCTCTGCTGGATCAAGAATGCGAATAGGGTACTCTCGATATGTGAGGTTATCTTGGAGATCAAGCGTTCGTGGTCCACTCCGCGGATGGGATCCGAGAAGCAACGCCTGAGTTGAGAGACATGGAAGACATCATGGACTCGAGAAAGATGTGGGGGTAGTTCCAACTGGTAGGCAACCTCTCCTCGTTTAGCGAGAATGAGGAAGGGACGAATATAACGAGGAGCCAACTTGCCCTTGATAACGAATCGATGGGTACCTTTTAGAGGAGTAACCCGAAGGTAAGCCTTGTCGCCAACTTCATAAGCCACTTCCTTATGACGACGGTCATACTGGCTCTTCTGACGAGACTGGGCTGTTTTCAAATTCTCACGAATGATGCGAACTTGCTCTTCTGCTTCCTGGATCATGTCCGGTCCAAAGAATTGTCTTTCACCGGTTTCTGACCAGTTCAAAGGTGTTCGACATCTTCGTCCATACAGAATCTCGAAAGGAGCTTTCTTCAGACTAGATTGATAGCTATTGTTATAAGCAAACTCGGCGAAAGGTAGGCATTTCTCCCAATCCATACCGAATGAGATAACACAAGCTCTAAGCATGTCTTCAAGAATTTGGTTGACCCTTTCCACCTGACCACTTGATTGAGGGTGGAAAGCGGTACTGAAGGAAAGATGGGTGCCCATGGCAGTTTGGAAACTCTCCTAGAAATGAGAAGTGAAGAGACTACCACAGTCTGAATTGATCTCTAGTGGAACACCATGAAGTGACACTATTCGAGAAATATATAAGTCAGCGAGCTGACTAGCAGTGATACTCTCTCGAACAAGTGAGCCACTTTGGAAAGACGATCAATGACTATGAAGATAGCGTTATTCCCTTTCTTGGTCCTGGGAAAGCCGGTGATGAAGTCCATACCAACTTTATCCCATTTCCACTCAGGAATGGCTAAAGGCTGAAGGGTGCCAGCAGGCCTTTGATGCTCTGCCTTAACGCGACGACAAACGTCACAGTTAGCTATGAACTCAGCAATTTCTCTCTTCATCCTAGTCCACCAGAACCTCTGGCGTAGCTCCTGATACATCTTAGTACTGCTGGGATGAATCGGGAGAGGGGATTCATGTGCCGCCTTAAGGATCAGTTGTCGCAGATGTTGATTCTTGGGAACTACCAAACGATTCTCAAAGAAAACAACACCTCGATCATCTATAGAGAAACTTCCACCAACTCCCTTCTTAATGTTTCTCTTAATGCGGACAACACCCCTATCAAATTTCTGGTCAGAAATGATCTGATCCTCAAGGGTAGGTTTCGCCACCAAGGTAGAAATGAATCGGTGAGGAGCAATGTGAAGATTAAGCTTACAAAATTCCTCATGGAGAAGTGGTTGGCCCTGCTGCAACATAAGATTGTTGCAATAGGACTTACGACTTAGCGCATCAGCCATGACATTGCCCTTGCCTGGGGTGTAAGTAATCCCTAAGTCATAATCTGAGATCAACTCCAACAAACGTCTTTGCCTAAGGTTCAAATCTGGTTGGGTGAAGATATACTTGAGACTCTGGTGATCGGTGTAAATCTCGCAACGTTTACCGAGAAGGTAATGTCGCCATGTCTTAAGAGCATAGACTACGGCTGCAAGCTCTAGATCATGTGTAGGATAATTCTCCTCATGTGGATGCAACTGTCGAGATGCATAGGCAATCACATGACGATCCTGCATAAGAATGCAACCTAGTCCCTGTCATGAGGCGTCGCAGTAGATAATAAAGTCCTTAGTGAAATCCGGTGGCACCAGTATGGGAGCAGAAGTCAGGCGTCTTTTCAGTTCCTGAAAACTGTACTCACACTGTGGGGACCACTCAAACTTTTTATCCTTCTTGAGAAGTTCCGTCAGAGGTTTGGCCACTTTGGAAAAGTTCTCAACAAAGCGGCAACAATAACTGGCTAGACCAAGGAAACTCCTAACTTGTTTAACTGTTTCATGTGGAGTCCAATCAAGAACGGCCTGAACTCTCTCAGGATTGATAGCAATGCCCTTACCAGAGATCACGTGGCCTAGGTAGGTCACTTCTGGCAACCAAAATTCGCACTTGGAGAACTTGGCATAAAGGTGGTGCTCTCTGAGTTTTTCTAGCACAAGTCTAAGATTTTCGGCATGCTCTTCCTCGTTCTTCGAGTAAATAAGGATATCATCGAGGTAAACCACGACGAACTTATCTAAGTACTCCATGAAGATCGAGTTCATCAATCGGGAGAATGTAGCTGGAGCATTGGTTAGACCAAAGGACATGAAGGTGTATTCATACTGGCCATAACGAGTGACAAAAGCTGTCTTGGGAATGTCCCCATTTCTAATCTTGATTTGATGGTAGCCTAACCTCAAATCCATCTTGGAAAAGACTGAGGATCCAGCGAGATGATCATACAGGTCATTGATCCTGGGGAGCGGATACTTGTTCTTTATCGTGACCAAATTAACGGGACGATAATCTACAACCATCCGGTCCGTAGCATCCTTCTTCTTGACGAAGAGGACGGGGCAAGCCCAGGGAGAAGAACTAGGACGGATGAAACCTTTTTGCAAGGACTCATGAAGTTGTTTCTTAAGCTCAGCTAGTTCTAAAGGTGCCATCTTGTAAGGTCTCCTAGAGATTGGGGCGGTTCCTGGGATAAGATCTATGACAAACTCTACATCTCTGTCAGGTGGAATACCTGGCAATTCCTCTGGAAAGACATCCAGAAAGTCACGGACTACCAGGATATCTTCAAGGTCTGGAAGAGGACTGGCATTAAGAGAATAGAGTTGACGCTTTGCAACTCTGGTGGAGATAGTGACTAACTTGCCAGATGGGTGTGTGAGTTGAACAGACCTGGTGTAACAATCAATCTTGGCATGATGAGCTGTCATCCAGTCCATACGCAAGATGATGTTAATATCTGTAGACTTGAGGGCTATAAGTGAGGCAAGGAATACAAGTCTATCAACAAGGATTTCATTACCATGGCTTATTCTGGTAGTTTCCCATCTAGACCCTGGAGTTTGGATTTCAAGTGGAGTTGGCATATCACAAAATGACATGTTGTGCAAACGAGCATAGCCTTCAGAGATGAAGGAGTGAGATGCTCCAGTATCGAATAGAACCGAAGCTGGATGGCAATTGACAAGGAGTGTACCAAGAACGACATCCGGATCATCATGAGCGTCTTTAGTTGAGACGTGATGCACACATCCACGTTCGGTGGGAGCTGGCTTGACACTGATCATCTTGCGTGATGGCTTACCACTGCGAACAGACTTCTCAGGTAGGGGTGGGGCATAGTTGGTTTGAGAGCAGTCACGTCCATAGTGTCCTGGCTTGCCGCATGTGAAGCAAGTCCCTGAAGTTGGATGTGGACCCGCATTGACAAGCGGTCTACCAATAGGCCTGGGTGGAGCATACTGCTGAACTGGGTGAGGCGCCACATAAGATGGCCTGGGTGCATATCCAGGTGGAAGAGCGGAGTTCGGAACCCAAATACAGCACTTATGAGAACTAGAACCAGAGGAAGAAACCAAATCACGGGTGTGCTTACGAGACTCCTCGTAGGTGAGCTGAGCTGTCTCCGCATTAATGGCCTTGTTCACAAGAGCCTGGAATTTATTGCAATAGTGCAAGTGGAGATCACGACGCAACTTGGGGTTGAGACCCTTTCGGAACCTAGCCTGCTTCTTAGCGTCCGTGGACACTTCTTCTGTAGCATAGCGGGCGAGGTTCTCAAACTCTCTACTGTAAGCATCAACAGCCATCTTACCCTGGGTGAAACTACAGAACTCTTCTCTCTTGCGGTCAATGAGAGCCTGAGGAATGTGATGCTCGTGAAAAGCCTCAGTGAAATCTCTCCAGGTCGGTATCTGGCCAGCTGGAAGCATAGCCTCATAGTTCTGCCACCAAAGACTAGCAGGACCTTCCAGGTGATATGCAGCATAGGTGACCTTGTCACCTTAGCTACGTTCGCAGAATGCAGCTTGTGTGTGATACTACGGAGCCAGTCATCTGCATCGAGTGGTTCAATGGAATGATGGAAGGTAGGTGGTTTCAAACCAATGAAATCATAGATGGTCGCTGACTCTTTGCACTGAGGTGCGGTGTTCTCCTCGATACGTGCTAACAAGCGGTTAGACTCATGCTTGTTCCTCTCCATCTCTAACATAAACTTTGCCAACGAAGGCTGGTCGAGAGGATCCTCCTCATCCCTACCACCTCCGTGGTTCAGGCAACGAGCAATAGAACTTCGGTTAACTGACGACATCCTGAGAAGCGGAACCAAGGACGAGGTCAACAACAACTATAGGATGCAACATGTAGCACAAGGAAATTTAGTATCTCTCAAACTCCTAGGACAATTCCGGCGGCATAACAGCAGTAAAATGCTCAAAGTGAGACATTCTGCAAAGGACGGGGTAGCACCATACTCAACATCATCACTCAAGGTTCTGAGATATTACTAAACAGGCTACACCGGAGGTACTCGAACTGGGATATGACTCTGATCAACCAATCCTAAGAGACTATGGAGTAGTAACACGTGATCCTAATAGACAGAAGAGGAAGCCTAGTTCCTTAACCCCGTAGGAAAGATAGGATGACTCGGATCAGAAGGGCATGAGGTAAAAGGAGTAAAAAGAGCCTTACGTTCCCTTCCACAATCAGATCCCTTACATAGCTAACGAATTTCTAGACTCAACTTCCACCAGGTTGGCTTGGAAATCCTACAGGCAGTCAGGCTCTGATACCAAAGCTGTCGGGACCCCGATTCTAAGTCACACCGATCTAGCATGTAACACCTCATATCACTTTGCGGCCTCACGCACGGTATTCCCACGGGTGTCGCCTTACCATGGCCCGGGACCGTTTGCGCCTTTTGGCTCACGTATATGATAGTGTCGCTAGCATCCATATGACAGAGAACCCGGGCCGACATGACTAGTCGTGAACCCAAAGTGGCACTAACTTATGGGGACAGGCATACATGAAACAACATCGAGCATGTCGGTCAGCACCGTGTGAATCCGGGCTGTAGCAACTGGGCTAATAGGACTCCGGGAACCCGGGCTGTAGCAGGCTAGGCAGGACTCCGGATGTCACCGCGTGACATTTCCCCGAAGGGACAGACACAGGAACGAAGTGAATCACATGCCGGCCAGTCTAAGTGTTCCGGAGCAGTAGTGCTGGGCTAGCAGGACTCCGGTAAACCGGGCTGTAGCAGACTACCATGGCTCGGTGGAAGCACTAGACTACATTTCCCCATCAGAGAGGCTACGAAGGAGAGACAACTAGGTTGTCGGTCCCACACATAGCAATACACGTCACACGTATGCATAACATGCAAGTATGTGTTGTACAACATGGCATCACAACATAACGCAAACTCATATAGATAAAGGCCCAGAAGAGCCACATAGCATTAAGTACAAACAGGGGTCACATGACCCATCATTCAAAGCATACAAGCAACGGAAGCATTACATGTGAGTACAGACAACTACAAAAGAAAAAGGCTGAGAAGCCTGACTATCTACAAGACCCTCCCAAGGGTACAAGATCGTAGCTGAGGTACAAGCTACTCGTCGAAGTCCAAGCGGAACTACTAGTAAGACTAAAGTCTCCGCTACAAAAACATAAATAAAGCAAGATGAGTACAAAGGTACTCAGCAAGGCTTACATCAGATCCTATCATACATGCATTTGTATCAAGAAGGTAATGTGGGGTTTAGTTGTAGCAAGCCAGCTTTGACTCAGTGGCTATCCTGTTCTACGACTATGAGAAACTTCTTTGAGGTAAGGAGGCACACACGAGTCCACTAATCACCACCTCAATACACCACTATGGATTCATTCCCGTCTCACTACGAGAAGCCATCCATAGCACTCACACTTATCTTGAGCATTTTAGAATATCCACTTCAAGTTGTCTATGTACCACGTAAGCATCCAAGAAGTCCATAACCGAGGACACGGCTATTCAAATAGATCATGATAACCCTGCAGGGGTGTACTTCTTCACACACGCTCTCACCACTTATCACCATGTACACGTCATGTATCTCGGCAACCTTCAAGCGGAAGCCTAGCGAGGGTGTCGGCCAGGACCTAACTAACCACACAAGACTCTAGTCCAGGTTTATCGCCTATTCGGGTTCCATCCGCAAGGAGATCCGGCCGTAGTTTTGCTCACGGCCCCAAACGATGTGTACAGGGTTCCCGAGCCCACCATCCGGGTGCTACTCGATACACCGGGCCACGTGTGCCGAGTCTGTCCCAAGCCCACCCTGCCGGGTGCCACTTGGTAGAAAAATAACACTACCCACAAACACCAGAAACTAGTTGCGACTCCTGGACAGAGACCAAGTTGGTTAATAAGTCGAGAGGGGCACTTAAGCATTCCAATGCGTGGTAGTAGCTAGTCATTGGACAAGATACACAGAACTCAGTGCTTAAGGACGGTTCCAGTGAGACAACCCACCATGTACTCCTACATGGCCTCTCACCGCTACCTTTACCAAATCGTGTTCACACACCTAACTCTCAGCATCAGAACATATCATAACACTCCAATCCATTCCCAATGGACCAGACCTGACACAACTCTAAGCAATAGCAGGCATGGCATGGTAGGAACACAACATGGCTCAATCAACTCCTACACATGCTAGTGGGTTTCAACTATTTACTGTGGCAATGACAGGTCCTGCAGGGGAATGGGTTCAACTACCGCAGCATAAAGTAGCAGTTGAATCATTGTTGTCCTAATGCAATAAAAGAGAGCAGGAGCGAGAGAGTGGGATTGTATCGAATGAACAAGGGGGTTTGCTTGCCTGGTAGATCAACAGAGGGGCACTGCTCATTGGACAGGTACTCTAGAACACTCTCCGGAGCTGGACCTATCGAGAAGGAACGGTGTCGACAATCAATACCCAAGCATATGCAATAATATGATGCATGAACATGGCATGAAGATGTGATGTTGTTGAGCTAATGCAACTAACATTCATTTGGTTGAAGTCCATTTGAACCAATGATTCAAATGTTACTCCAAGATAAGCTCTTATAAATGCCATTTATGTGTTTTCACATATACAGCAGGTATAAGTTGGTTTTTCATGCATGAAACTGGTACAGATGGATAGATTGCATTTTTCTGATGATTTTTCATATATAATTTATTTCAATCTGAGCTACGGTTGAATTTCTATGAATTTTTGAAGTTTATATCATTTTCTTGAATTTCCTGATTTAATTTAAATCCAGAAAATGAATAACTGCGTCAGCACTGCGTCAGCAAGTCAACATCGCTGACTGGGGTCAAACCTGACGTGTGGGGTCCACATGTCAGCGACACAGTGTTAAACAGGGGGTTTTACTAATCTAATTAAAAGATTAGGGCGCAGGGGCCCACTGTCGGTGTCAGGGTTTAGTTAAATGGTGATTAGCCTTAAGCTAATCACCTGGCAGGCCGGGCCTGCATGTCAGGCCGGCGAGGTCGTTGCCGGCGACCTCTGGTCGCGTGGGAGTCCGTGCTGCAGGGCACGGGGGCGGCGGCTGAGAGCACCGGGGCATAGCCCGTGCTCTCCCGCATCTGGTGGGGCAGGTGGGAGGAGCTGGGGAGGTCGGAGCTCGCCGGAGCGGAGCTCGCGGTGGCAGCCGAAGCTCGGGCTCGAGCGGCTGCGGGCTAGAGGGCGCAGAAGACAGGGGAGTAGGGGGAACGACGGCAGGGCTCACAGCGAATCGGCGGGCGTCGTCGGAGAGCTCGGGGAAGGGCTAGAGTCGGCGGGGCAGCGATGGGGATCCACGGCGGCCGGAGACGAAGATGGCGATGGCGACAGCTCCACGGGGCGCTCCGGCTTGCGTGGCTCGGCGGAGGGCTTCAGGCGAGGAGGCGGAGCTCCTGGGCGTGCTGGAGAGGCGAGGGGGGAGGCGGTGGCTACGACAACTGCGAGCGGCGCCGACGGCAGCGCTCGGGCGGGTCGAGAGAGAGAGAACCAGGGGAGGAGGGGAAACGGGAGAGAGTGAGAGAGGCTTGGGGGTGCGTGGCGACGCACGCGTGATCCAGGCGACGGGGGAGGAAGAAGCAGGAGGTGGCGGGAGACGTGGCCGCGGCCGGTCGCGTGGCCGCGCGTGCCCCTGTCCTTCTGTCGTCGCCAGGAGGACGACTGTTGGCGGTTGGGCTAGTGGGCCGCACCGCTGGGCCAGCTGAGGCGCCAGATGGCTGCAGGTAGGCGCCAGGTAAGCTTTTTCCTTTTTGTTTATCTTTTCTATTTTTCTGACATTTGTTTGATTTAATAAAAAATACTAAACCATTTTATTTTCTTATGCCAATTTTTGTAGGAGCTAGTGGTATTATTCCAGAGCTCCTCAACAACTAGCATAATTTTTGGACATATATTATATATGTAACATATATATATCCAATGCATTAATTCCAAATGGCCAAAATAAATATTTATGAGCTCCTAGAAATATTGGTTTGAAATTTAACTCTGACCAATATTTTCAAAGAGTAACATGAACATTTTCTTGGACCTTTTTGGAGCAATTTTTATCTGGGTCATTTCCAGAAATGATTTCTGAGGGTTTCACAATCCCCATTTCAAATTTAAATTGAATTTGAACATGATTCTCACAAGAAGGCTAGCCTAGGTCATACCAGATCTAGGGATGTGACAGGTATTACCTCCATCGAGATGGCCCGAACCTGGGTAGACATTGTGTCCCCCGCCTCCTGTTACCATCGATCCTAGATGCACAGTTCGGGACCCCCTACCCGAGATCTGCCGGTTTTGACACCAACAACGACCGATGGTGTACTCGAGGTCAAAGCCGACCACTCGGTACTTGTCCTTGGCAAGGAACTGCTCCATAGTTTGGATGGAGCTCTCCACCTGGACCGGATCGTTCATGTACACCACCGAGAGGGTCTTCCCCCTCACATGGGTGTCCACTATGTGATGCGTGGTGAACTGCCCGCCGTTGTCGTCGTCGGCCGCTGGGAGCGCCATTGGAGCCACGGGGAGCGCCATTGGAACCGCTGGAGGTCCTCTCTATATGTGTCCTCATGGGTGTGCTTATTGTCTCGTGTGAGACGAGAGATGAAGGTAAATGGCCGGAGGAATAAAAGGGGGCCGGGCGATGTGGATTATCGGCGCGTCCGCATGGCAGTTTTTGCAGTGGGTAACTGCATCGTCGCACTGCGCCCGGCGCAACCGCTTGCACACGAACGTGCATGATCGTGCGCCGGCCCCAAACACTGGCAGCGCGCGTGGAGGGACGAGGGCAGAGCACCCGGAGGGAGGCGAGAGCAGAGCGCGCACGGCGGGACACGAGCAGAGCGCGCCGTGGCCGCCTGAACCGCAAGCAACCACACGCATAGAGCTGTTGAACACGCAGGAAATGGTCGCCTACAAGCCGGCCGATAGTTGCGTCGCTGCGTAGAGAGCGGCCGTGTAGTACCACCTCCATCTATTCTATAGTCTCCTTTATATTCCATGCCATACTTTGGCCTCAAATTTAACCAACAAAATGTTAATGCATGTTTTAAAAATTATATAATTGGAAACTATGTTCAAATACAAATTCAACTATATAATCTTTGGCGACATGCATTCGTATGTTATTAGTTAAATCGTACTTACAAACCAGGACAGTGGTATAGTAGGTAATTAAATCACAAACGTTTTTTTATTAACCGTATGTGTACGTGGCCTTTTGTCCTCTTCTCGCACATCTTGTCACTCCGTTGCCGCAGACGGCTTACAGCGCAAGCTTGCGCAGCGCGCGGGGGCGTTCTTTTTGCCAAACCATGGCACCAATGAATCATCGGTGAGCCCGTTCCCATGCAACCTCGCAGGTTCCTGCGCAAGCTTACCGCCCACTCGGTGAAATCCCCCAAAATCCCAATGCTTACCGGCCTGCAAATAAAAACCCTCACTGCCGGCGAGTCCTGCGTCGCATTTTCCCCTCCATCCCTATAGCTTATTTCGTCTGCTTCTCCCACAATCACCAATGGCACCTGTCCGTCGTCGTCGCTCAGCCACTCCGCCGTCACCGGAGGACAGCTCCAGCTAGGAGGCTACACCGCGGCGGCGGCGCAGTCCCCGGCGTAGTGTAGTCCGCGTGGCATCCCTGTTGGGTGTGCCCGGAATACCCACCACACGCTCCGCCGCCGGTGCCCGTCGGCAGCTGTTGCCGTCCGCCGTTGCCGCCACACCACCGTTCAAAGCCAGGGCCATCGCCCGCTCCGCCGCCGTGGCCTGATGGCGGGAGGTGGCCGTCGTGGCCGCCACCCCACTGCCGGCCACTGTGGCCATCACCCGCTCCGCCACCGCGGCCCGAAGGCGGGAGGTGGTGGTCGTGGCTGCCATCCCGTCGTCGGCCGCCGTGGCCGCTGGCCCACCGTCGACCGCCGGGGTCATCACCCGCTCCGCCACCGCCGCCCGATGGTGGGAGGCGGAGGTGGATGCCCGCACGTGCGTCAGCGACCTTGCGCGCTACACCGAGTTCCTGCGGGAGGAGGAGGAGCGCCTCGTCGAGCACGCAAAGAGCCTTACCTCCGCCGTGGCCGCGGCACACGCTGCCTCAGAAAGCGAGGAATCAGGATATCTACAAGGAGAACCACCGCTTTGAGAGGGGTCGTCTCGAGCGGCAGAGGTCATTCGAGGTGAGCGTCGCTGAAGATGCATTAGCGGCAGGCACCGCATTGCGGGTGCCCAGCTCGTCGGTAGGCTCCTCCACCTCCGCCTCTTACTGAGCGCGCTTGGCAGAGGAGAGGCAGCCGGAAGTAGTACAAAGCCCCTCCGCAATAGTAGTAGTATTTAGGGGCTATTTTGTTCTGTTCATCTGACTATAGATGTGGTGGAACTGTACAACGTACTTAAAATTAGCTAGTATATATAGTTGAACTAGCTATTTCAGTACCTGGTTGGCAACAATTGGGGAAACGTTTGGTCAGTTCAGCTGTCGAGTTGAACTGTTTGTATAAATTAAGAACGCCTGCTTAATATATGAATGAAATCTATGCTTAATTACTGAATTTTAGTTGCAAAAATTAGATACTGCTAGTGATTTTTAGCTTCATATTTTGACAAATCGCAGTGTTACAAGGATTGACAAATCTTACCAAATTGTTTGTATGTGGTTGCACACGGGTCATCCAAAACAACAATTTGCATTGAAGGGATGCACACATCCTGCGCTGCTCTCACTTTGCATACATGTGTTCTATCTAAAATGTTTGCGATCAAGAGCTGCAGAAATCCTGCTCGGCACATTTTATCTTGGCTTCCTGGGGAAGCTGTCGGTTTGCATACATGTGTTCTAACTAAAACGTTTGCGATGAGTGTTTTATATTTAAAAAGCGAATTAAACTGCGGCTTGGGCGCCATTAATGGAGAGGTTGCGAGCAAGGCGGGTGGCCATGGAAGTCAAAGGGCTCGCTTCCCAGTGAGCCTGCGCAACGTACAGCTCGCATGCTTCCCGGTGAGCCTGCACACTCGAGGACAGCTTGCACGCCTCTCGGTCAGCCTGTACATCGGATGGCGCTCGCACGCCTCCCGTTCAGTCAAGGTCAAGCAGCTGTCCGCACGGCACCTCCTACAGCCATTAAAACCAAGACACGTGGCGTCACGTGAATGGTTAACAGAATTTTGGATTTACTATAATTTAAAAACCAGGCATCTCAATGTTTTTCGGGCAATTAACGGTGCTCTGGTGTTTGAAATTCGTTCCCATTTATTGCACGGGACCTAAGCATGCACCCAAGGACACAGATTTGATTTTTCAACAAATTTATATGCACTGGAGCATGTGCACGTAGTTAAAATTTGAATTATGCACATAAATGCATTGAAAACTGAGTTAATGCATAAAAATGTCCAAACGGACCCTAAAAAATCACAAAAACTTAGACAACACTCCTGTTGTTCTATGTTGACACGAGAAAAAATTGAAACCAATAAGAGGCAATGGATATTGTTTCGTCCCCAAAGGTGGGACGTTCCCTACCGAAAACCATCATGCTTATTGTGAGAAGCTCTGGTTTGTGAGAAGCACATACCCAAACCTGCCCCAAATGGGACAAAATTTGTACCATGGCATGTTGATGTTGCTCCATGATAGCATGCCAAGTTTCATGAATTTCAGACGAGTTTTGGATTTACTAGAATTTAAAAACCAGACATCTCAATGTTTTGCCTGTCGGATGTGGGGTTCCGGCAAACCCTTAAGGTTCGAACACTGGGGTGCGTGCGAAGTCTTTCCCTCCTACCGATCTATGCCTTAGCTCGCTAAGATCTCGCGGACGAACTCGGCGAACTCGCAACACAGAAAGACATGAGATTTATACTGGTTCGGGCCACCGTTGCGGTGTAATACCCTACTCCAGTGTGGTGGTGGTTGGTTGCCTCTTGGGCTGATGATGAACAGTACAGAGGGAAGAACAGCCTCCTGAGGTTGAGGTGTTCTTGTGCTTGGTGTCTTAGCGGGTGAGAGCTGGATGAACTGCTCGATCCCCCTACTGTGGTGGCTATCTCTACTTATATAGGCCCTTGTCCTCTTCCCAAATATTGAGCGGGAAGGGAGCCAACAACGACGGGCAAAATTGAAGGGGGACAGCAAGTACAAGCTATCCTGACAAAAGCGGTCTTCGCCTGCGAAAAGCTCTGGTGGTGACGCCGTCTTGGGCTCCACGATGACCTCCATCTTGCCGTCCTCCTAGTCTTGGTCTCGTTGCACCGATATAGCAACCTTTGCCTGATGCCTCGGGACTCCTCGCCTGCGCTTGCTTCCTTAGCACCAAAGAGGAAACAACGACGCTGCGCGCTGGCGCCCACCTGGTGTCGATCGTCATGGCTCACGTCACGAGAGCCTCGTGAGGTTCGCCCCGCCTTGATATCTCCGCTCCTCGTGAGCCTGCCTGACTAGGCCACTCCTGAGGAGGTCTTGCGTCGTCCGCCTCGTGAGGCTTGGCCCCTCGCGAGGGTCTTGGATGCCTTGTTGATGAAGATGGGCCGTACGGCCCGCTGACTTGGCCACGCCGTGGGCCGCAGGCAGGCAAGTCTGGGGCCGCCCGTTCCCAGAACGCCGGCAGTAGCCCCCGGGCCCAAGGTGTGCTCGGGCTTGGCTTCGCGGCGAAGCCAAGGGTCAAGTTCGGAGCGCCGCGGGCCCCAAAAGCCTGCGGCCTCGGTTGACGCGTGGTGTGATACGTCTCCAACGTATCTATAATTTTTTATTGTTCCATGCTATATTATATTCTGTTTTGGACATTATTGGGCTTTATTATACACTTTTATATTATTTTTGGGACTAACCTATTAACCGGAGGCCCAGCCCAGAATTGCTGTTTTTTTGCCTATTTCAGAGTTTTGCAGAAAAAGAAAATCAAACGGAGTCCAAACAGAATGAAACCTTCGGGAACGTGATTTTCGGAACGAACGTGATCCAGAGGACTTGGACCCTACGTCAAGACATCAACCAGGAAGCCACGAGGTAGGGGGGCGCGCCTACCCCCCTAGGCGCGCCCTCCACCCTCGTGGGCCCCCTGTTGCTCCACCGACGTACTCCTTCCTCCTATATATACCTATGTACCCCCAAACTACCTGATACGGAGCCAAAAACCTAATTCCACTGCCGCAACCTTCTGTACCCGTGAGATCCCATCTTGGGTCCTGTTCCGGAGCTCCGCTGGAGGGGGCATCGATCACGGAGGGCTTCTACATCAACACCAAAGCCTCTCCGATGATGTGTGAGTAGTTTACCTCAGACCTTCGGGTCCATAGTTATTTGCTAGATGGCTTCTTCTCTCTTTTTGGATCTCAATACAATGTTCTCCCCCTCTCTCATGGAGATCTATTCGATGTAATCTTCTTTTGCGGTGTGTTTGTTGAGACCGATGAATTGTGGGTTTATGATCAAGTTTATCTATGAACAATATTTGAATCTTCTGAATTCTTTTATGTATGATTGGTTATCTTTGCAAGTCTCTTAGAATTATCAGTTTGGTTTGGCCTACTATATTTATCTTTCTTGCAATGGGAGAAGTGCTTAGCTTTGGGTTCAATCTTGCGGTGCCCTTTCCCAGTGACAGTAGGGGCAACAAGGCACGTATTGTATTGTTGCCATCGAGGATAACAAGATGGGGTTTATATCATATTGCATGAGTTTATCCCTCTACATCATGTCATCTTGCTTAAAGCGTTACTCTGTTCTTATGAACTTAATACTCTAGATGCATGCTGGATAGCGGTCGATGTGTGGAGTAATAGTAGTAGATGCAGGTAGGAGTCAGTCTACTTGTCTCGGACGTGATGCCTATATACATGATCATACCTAGATATTCTCATAACTATGCTCAATTCTGTCAATTGCTCAACAGTAATTTGTTCACCCATCATAATACTTATGCTCTTGAGAGAAGCCACTAGTGAAACCTATGGCCCCGTGGTCTATTTTCCATCATATTAATCTCCCGACAACAAGCTATTTCTGGCGCCGGTTTTATTTTACTTTCTTTAATTTGCATCTTTATCATAAAAATACCAAAAATATTATTTTATCATATCTATCAGATCTCACTCTCGTAAGTGACCGTGTAGGGATTGACAACCCCTTATCACGTTGGTTGCGAGGATTTATTTGTTTGTGTAGGTGCGAGGGACTCGTGCGTGGCCTCCTACTGGATTGATACCTTGGTTCTCAAAAACTGAGGGAAATACTTACGCTACTTTGCTGCATCACCCTTTCCTCTTCAATGGAAAACCAATGCAGTGCTCAAGAGGTAGCATGGTGGTTGATTGGATGTGGGCGTCTCCGCTTCCCCACGCTGCCTTGGCAACTGCTCGACCTTACAAAAGGCTGGCACAGGCAGTACTGGCCTTCATTGCTTCTTCCTCGCCTCGCTCCAGATCCCCTTTCTTGCTCCTCGCCACCGCTACCTCCAGATCCGCTCCAATATCATCCTGCATCTGCGATCCATGGCGCCGCGCAAAGTCAGGACTTCCTCAGCACCGGCTTGGTATGAGCCGACCCTTGAGGCGCCCACCATCACGGAGAAGAGCCTTGCCTCCGTGCGCCTGCTGACGGTGGGTGAGAGCAATGAGTGGGGGAGACCGAGCTCCAGCTTGCCTCCGACGTGCCGGAGCCTGAGGAAAGCACCTTCTTCCCTTTCTTCTCGAGCAGCATTGCCGTCGGGTTGGTTCCTCCCTTCTCCGATTTCTTTTATGAAGTCCTCGACCACTACGGGCTGCAGGCATTGCATCTCCATCCCAACTCTGTCCTCCTCCTATCCATCTTCGCCTACTACTATGAGGCATACCTGGGCATGATGCCCTCCGTGGCGCTCCTGCATCATTACTTCTTCCTCCGTGTCAGCGAGGGTCACATCTCTGGATGCGCTAACTTCGTCGCATCCGGCAAGGCCAACTCGATCTCGAGCACCGGGAAGAGGGCCGACAACATTCGATCCAAATGGGTCATGATGGACGCCAAGCGCGCAGATCCGCGTCTGATGTTGCCTACAGTGGCGCCCTCTTCCAACGGGGGGTGGCCCAAGGCAGAGGTTGCCGATGAGCGGGCATCATTAGTGTTGGGGCAGATGATGACCGACTTGAAGCCGGGCAACGCGAGGGCCAAGGTGACGGGGGTTATGCTCCTGAGGGAGTTCTTGACGCTGCGAGTTGCCCCGCTCCAAGCGCGCGCGCGCCCCCTGTGGGAGCTTGAAGAAGAGGGAAACAAGACCCGCCTGAGGCCGGGTGTCGGGTGGTTGGTGCGACATATGCCAAGGGATGGCTTATAATTGTGGGAGCCCAGAAAACGTCGCCGGTGCCTGGAAACGGGATGAGACGAAGACATGCACGCCGGCGGATCTTACCCAGGTTCGGGGCTCTCTGAGGAGATAACACCCCTAGTCCTGCTCTGCGGGGTCTCCGCATGATCACTAGATCGATGAAAGGTAGCTACAATCGCTCCTAGAGCTGTTGGGATCAAGGGAGAAGAAGAACAAGGCTAGCTCTTGCTTCTCTCTATCTATGGTGTGTGTGCTATGCTTTAGGAGGCAACTCTATGCTCAGAGGCCAACTATGCTTGGAAGCGAACCCTTTGCATGGGTGCTCCGGGGGGTTTATATAGGCCTACCCCCCGGGGGTACAATGGTAACCCGACTGGGAGCTGGTCCCAGCCGTCAGTCTCTACGCTCGCCGGCTTCTCCGCCGGCTGCTGGGTCCCGCCGGCTGGTGGGTCCTGCCGGCTGCCGGCTACTTGGTCGACAGGCCGGCCCCACCGCCTAGGGTCTTGTCGGCGGCTGCTTACTGTAGCCTCGCCTGTGATGACGAGGGCTTTGTCGAGGTAAGCGCGGCTATAGCGGGCCGCCTCGGGGGCTATCACTGTAGCCTTACCTCGTCTTGTCTCCTTAATGGGGCTCCTGCTTCGAGGAAGGGAATAGCCGGCTTCTGGAGGCCGGCTATGCTCTTGGCCGACTGGGAAAGGCCGGGCCGCCTTCGCGCCTCTCTCTAGCTGAAGGGGCCCGCAGTCCTTGGGCCATACAGGAGTTGGTCGTGGATGACGTCGAGGCTAGCATGGCTACAGTGCCGAGCCGCACGGGAGACGGCCGTCCCGTACGGCCTCCTGTAGCCATGCCCGCCTCGGGCTTCGGGGGTAGTGGGCCGCACTGTGGCCACACCCCGTCGTGTCGCCGTTATGTGGGAACAGCTTTGGTGGTTGTGGTCTCGGCCGGCTGCTAGGAGCCGGCGTCCTTCTTGGCTGGCTTCTTGGAGTCGGCCACCCCGTAGTCGTCCTGGGGAGAGGTTGCTCGAGGCTGGGTCGCCTTCCGGGAGTCGGCTTCAGAGGTAGCCCGCCAGGGAAGGCGGACCAAATGCTTGGAGTGCTTGAAGGCCCAAAGGCCTGATAATTTTTCTGAAGAACCAGGGGTAGTCGGTTGGGCTACCCGTGGCCATTTACTCCAACAGTAGTCCCCGAAGCTGATTGGGCTTCGAGGTGGAGTAGGGGTTGAGAAGCTCGATAAGCTTCCTATCTTGACAAGCCGACAGCTGGGAGCCGGCCTTGGTCAGGTGCGCCGCCTGAGTCGAAATCTTCTGGAGTCGGAGGGTGGGAACCCGCCGACACGTGCACCGGGCCGCGGGCCGGCCACGGGCCGTCGGCGAACCATGTGGCCGGAAAGCCTGCCAGCCGACGCGCGTGACGGGACGTCGCCGCAGGGAGGGGGCCTGCCACGTCCGCGCCCTAGCCCAGGCGCGGAGCCTTTGTATCCCGAAACCGCCCGCACGTTCCGTGCGGCAGTTTCGGCTCGCACTTATGCGCAATAAACGCGAGACGTGGGGGGAGTGGGCGCAGTTAATCCCACGTCTCCCCCCACGTCCGGCCTCTTTGGCCTCGTGAGGCTATAAGTAGGGGGAGGTGGAGGGCGGCAGGCCCTCGCACGCTCCTCCTACTTCCACCGTCTTCTTCGCTCGCCCGTTCTCGCGACAGCGCCTCGCCGCCACGCTCTTCCACCACACGCTCCTCCGCCGCCGTGCTAGCTTTCGCCATGCCTCCCGCCGTAGAGCAGCTTGGCGGGGATTGGGACGGCTCCATCGTCCATGACGACCACATCGACTTCCTCCACGACACGCGGCGGCTGCCCAGCGCGGACAAAGTGGAGGTCCGCCTCGCGCCGGCGAAGGAAATCTTGCCGAGGCCGCAGGAGGGCGACCGGGTGGTCTTCCGCTTGCACTTCTTGCGCGGCTTCGGCCTGCCAGTGAGCGCCTTCTTCCGCTCCGGGCTCAAATTCTATCAGCTCCAGCCGCACCATCTCACCCCCAACACAGTGGTGCTGCTGTCTGCCTTCGTCACCCTGTGCGAGGGCTATCTCGGCGTCCTCCCCACCCTTGAGCTCTGGGGGGAGCTTTTCCAGTCGAAGCTGGGCACGCACAGCAAGGGCGTGCCGGCTCATACTGGCGCCTTCATCGCGTCGCGGAGATCGGGCGCCGTCAACCCCTTCCCCGTCATCACGCTGATCCAATCGGTGAAGAAGTGGCAGAAGTCGTACTTCTACGTGCGGAACATCGCTCCACGGGGCGACTACATCAACCTGCCGGCTTACGTAGCCGGCCCACCAGCGGGCAGGCTGCCCCAGTGGTCCTTCCGGGCTGTGACGCTATCGCAGGCGGGAAACGCCGCCATCGCCCGACTGCGGGTGATCGTCCAGTCGGAGGGCCTGACGGGGCCCGACCTCCTGGCCGCGTTCGTCACGCGCCGGGTTCTTCCGCTCCAGAGCCGGCCTCATCTGATCTGTCAGATGAATGGCCAGCTCGATCCGAGCCGAATGTGCACCAAGGAGATGCCGCGCCATGAGGTCGCCTACATGGTGAACTACCTTGCAAACTGCCAACTCGCTGAAGAGTGGCAGTTCGGGAAGGAGCCATATAGCCGAGCCAATCCTCCGCCTATGGTATGCTCCCCTTGTCTCTTTTTCTCTCTCTCTCTCAGCCTTGTTGCCGAGCATCTTTGGCCGACTCTGACTTAGTCGGCTTGTTCTTCGACAGAGCCCTCTGCTTCGGCCGGCCGGCGGGTCAGACGTGGAGCGCCGCTTCGTCCCCGACCGGACCTAACACCACCTGGAGGACCCCGACCTGGGGGCGGTCCATATGGACGACGCCGTCGAGCCGGGCGGTGGCCAAGCCGGCGGCGAAGCAGGCGGCTCCGGGTTCACTGCTACCTTCGACGACTGGCCGGACGAGGATGAAGCCGAAGCCGTCCCGCGCCGCCAGCCGGAATCTGGACGCGGCGCGGGCTCCTCCGCCGCGCAGCCTGCTCGAGGTGGAGGGCAGAAGCGTCGCGCCGCCCAGGGTCTATTCGGCAGCCGAACGAAGAAGCCCAGGGGCGGGGCGGCGGCCACCAGGCGGGAAGAGGCGGCCGCGAAGGCGGCTCGTTTCCGCAAAGTGGTCAAGCAACCGCAAACCGTGTCGGCGTAAGTCCGAATCTTGCTTTGTGTATTCTCTTTCTTTCTTTCTTTCTTTATTTTCTTGAACTCTCGTCTTTTTCTTCAACGATCAGAGCTCCGTTGTCACTTGAGCGGGCGGCTGGCGGCTCCGTCGTCGAGTCGCCCGGGGGCTCTAGGAGCACCACCCGCCGCGTGGACCCCCGCGCCGACCTCCAGGAGGCGACGGAAAGGAACGCGCGGGAGGCGCGGGAGGAGCAGGAGGCACGGGAGGCGGAGGCACGGAAGGCGGCCGCCGCCCAGGCGGCACGGGAGGAGGAGGCGGCGAAGGCATTCGCCGAGGCCGCAGCCAGGGCCCAGGCGGAGGATGAGGCTGTGGCGGCGGCAGGGGAGGCTTTGATGGTCACCCCCCTGCGCGTCGTGGCGCCTGGGGACGTGGAGCCCTCGCCAAGGGGAGCCAGCGGCTCCCAGCCGGGGCTGGGAGGAAGCGGCGACGACGTCATCATTTTGGAGAAGGGGCCGGAGCCGACCCCGCCAACTGGGGAGGCCCAAGGCGGCCGGCTTGATTCGCCGCCTGCACAGTCAGCGGAGGGCGAGCCGGCCGCGAGGGCGGAGGTGGCGGTCCGGATTCCGCCAAGCCCGCGTGCGGGAAGGCCGCGTCGGAGCCACAGCCGGCCGTAGGCTCCAGCTCGTCGGCCCGAGATGCGGAGGCGGCCAGCGCTACCTCGGGGTGGACACCAGGCGGAGGGACGGCCGTGGTGAACGTGGCTGCGCAAGACGTCCGGACCCGGCTCCAAAGCCAAGCCGCGGCGCTGAGGCAATTCACCGATGAGTTCCTCGCAACGCAGGCGGCCATCCGGGTTAGTATTCCCATCTTGTTTCTTCTTGAACTTGATTTCTTCCCTTGATCTTGATTTCTTCCGTGGGGGCGCGTCAGCGCACCCACTGGGTGTAGTCCTCGAGTTCCGAGTCGGCTGCTGAGCAGGCGGCTTGGAACTTCTTGGATGATTTGCCTTTGCTGTTTTTGTTCTTACTTTGGTCTTCTGTCCATCTTGCAGGACTACCACAACCTTCGAGCAGCCGCCTTCAACTCCCAGGCTCGGGAGCTGACTCAGAAGACTGCCGACCTTACTGAAAGCCGAGGTACGTGGCTTGATTTTTATCTCATGTGGGGGCGCGTCAGCGCACCCACTGGGTGTAGTCCCCGAGATTCGGGCCGACTGCTGAGCAGTCGGTTCGGATCTTCCTTGACGATTTCTTATTGTTCTTCTTCTTCTTCCATTTCTGCAGCGGCCAACGCCAGTCTGAGGGCACAGCTGGGGGAGTCCCAGACTGCTCTTCGTGCCAAGGATGCCGAGCTCGCCGCCTTGGTGCAGGAGCGCGACCGCCTGGTCAAGAAGCTGGCCGACCAGGAGGAAGGCCACAAGGCGGTGCTAAAGGCTGCGCAGGATCGCGAAGCCACCCTCCAGGCCGAGTTCGAGACGGAGGCGGCCGGCTGGGCAGAGGCCAGGCAGACTCTGGTCTCCGGCTATGGCCAGATCGAGGATCTGGTTGACGGTAAGCCGTCTACCCCTTCGTCCTTTCCTGCCATCTGCCACTTTGGCTTGTTTTCTGATTTTGGTGTTCTTCTCTTGCTTTCTTCTTCGCGCAGAGTATTTCCCTGGCTATTCGACTGCCGCCAACCAGGCCATCGAGGCCCGTCGCCAAGCGAAGAGGCAGACCGGCTTCGAGATCTCGCCAACCGCCGGCCGCTCGCTGGAGGAACAGCTCCTCGCTATCCAGGCTCGCATCCAGCCGGCTCACCGGCTGCTCCGCCGGCTCCAGCGTGCCGGGTCACAGGTCTTGGCAGCCCTCTCGCCCGGCCAAGTGGTCCCTCGCACCCCCAGTCGGACTGCCGACTAGCTGGAGGTGGCAGTCGGCCGCTTCGAGGCTTGGAAGGCGTCGGCGGCTCGCTCCGCTGCCAGGCGGGCGCTGGAGTTCGTTAAGGCCTGGTATCCCGGCCTGAGCCTAGACCAGCTGGCTACCTGGTGGCAGCATGCCGACACGGAGCTGGAGCCGGCACGGCCGGCCATCATTCGGTGGGCTTCGGCGATCGCCGACTACACCGACACCAACGTCTTCGCCCCCGAGGTGGACGACAATGGAGTCGCCCAGCCGGAGGAGTGGTTCGGGCTGGACCCGGCGTACGGCGAGGACTCGGCGGAGGAGATCGACTCCAGCGACGAGGGCGAAGAGGAGGAGGAGGGGGGTGAAGACGCCGAGCCGGCTGGTGGAGTAGCCGGCCAGCCTCAGCCTGACCGCGCCTCCAGCACTACGTCGCGTGCGAGTGCGTCTCCTGCCGCAGGAGGTGGTCAAGCCGGAACCCGCTAGGCGGCCACTCCTTCAGCCGGCGAGGCCGTCTTCACCGACCAGCTCGGCCTTCATGTCGCGCCCTAGTCTTCTTTCTTTTGTTTTCTTGTCTTGTTACTTTTGAACAATGTTTGGTTAAGTCTGCACAATGCCACCCACTGGGTGTATTCGAACTTATGTCGGTTGCTGGCCTGTTGGCGGCTTTTATGTATATAACTTATGCATTCGGCCTTTTCCTTGTGATTTGCTCTTTGTCCTTCTGCTTTTTCCTTTGCCGCCCTCCCTTGGTTGCCGCCTCCCCAGTCAAACAGTTGCTCTGCAATCTGTAGCCGGGAGGTGCCTGGCCGGTTGGGGAGGGGGAAGTACTTTGGCTCTGCTGGACTAAAGCCGCTTCTTGTGTCGTTGCAGTCCCCGGGCCGACTGCCGCAGTCCCCGGGCCGGGTTCTGAAGTCCCCGGGCCGGGTGCCACTACGGCAGTCCCCGGGCCAGTTGTCGAAGTCCCCGTGCCGCCTGCGGGATTTCTGCAGTCGGATCCGGCTGTATCTGGCGCAGGCGGTACGAAGATGGAATCCGACTCTGTAGACGGCTTGATGGACGGCTTGAGGAGGCGCTGGAGGGAGACGCCAGTCGGTATGGCTTGTCGGGTGGAGCCGATCCGTGCTAGGGCATCTGCTTATCTGCTGGACATGAAGGAACTCGCACCCTTCGAAGTATCCGCTTATCTGCTGGACGAGGAAACGATAGCTCGCCATGTTCGCGTCCTTGGCGTCCCAGTCGCCAGATGATTGCTGGACCACCAAGTCTGAGTCGCCGTAGCACAGGATCCGGCGTATGCCGAGTTCTTTGGCTAGCCGGAGCCCATGTACGAGCGCCTCGTACTCGGCGACGTTGTTGGAGGCGGCGAAGTGGATCTGCAGCGTGTACTTGAGCTTGTCGCCTTTGGGAGAGGTGAGGACGATGCCGGCTCCCAAGCCGGTGCGCATCTTGGACCCGTCAAAGTGCATCCGCCAATGGGTAGAGTCGGGAGCCGGCGGTAAGTACTGGGTCTCGGCCCAGTCGACGAGGAAGTCGGCCAATGCTTGCGACTTGATGGCGGTGCGGGGTTGATAGAAAATCGTGTAGGGCGCCAAGGCAATGGCCCATTTGGCCACCCGGCCGGATGCATCCCGGCTGCCTATGATCTCGGCGAGCGGGGCAGTGCACACGA
Organism: Triticum aestivum; assembly: GCF_018294505.1. Lineage (NCBI taxonomy): Eukaryota > Viridiplantae > Streptophyta > Magnoliopsida > Poales > Poaceae > Triticum > Triticum aestivum. The sequence continues at coordinate 212,082,052 of NC_057799.1, forward strand.
CCGTGATGGGGTGCTCTTGGAAGTAGGGCTTCAATTTCTTGGCAGCGAAGTACACCCCATAGCACATCTTCTGGTAGTGCGGGTAGTTTTGCTTTGAGCTGGACAGTACTTCGCTGAGATAGTAGACCGGCCTCTGGACTAGCTGGGCTCGGCCTTCCTCCGGGCGCTGGACCACAACAACAGTGCTGACGACTCGGCTAGTCGCGGCGATGTAGAGGAGCATGGGCTCCTTCTCAGTCGGCGCAGCCAGGACAGGCGGAGTGGTCAACATTTTCTTCAACTCATGGAAGGCTTGGTCGGCTTGATCATTCCACTCAAAGTGAGTGGACTTCTTCATGAGTCGGTACAGGGGGAGAGCCTTCTCTCCTAGTCGGCTGATAAAACGGTTCAGGGAGGCTAAGCAGCCAGTGAACTTCTGCACATCTCGCAGCTTGGTGGGAATCTCCATCCTCTCGATGGCCTTGATCTTGACGGGGTTGCACTCAATGCCGCGTTCGGAGACCAGGAAGCCTAGCAGCTGGCCGGCTGGCACTCCGAACACGCACTTCTCGGGATTGAGCTTGATCTGGAATCGGCGCAAGTTGGCGAATGTTTCTTTCAGGTCTTCCAGCAAGGTACCGCGCTTCTCTGTCTTCACCACAATGTCGTCTACGTAGACGTGGGCATTTCTGCCGAGTTGTTTCAAGAGACATTTCTGCATGCAACGCTGAAAAGTGGCACCGGCATTTCTCAAGCCGAATGTCATTGTCAGGTAGCAGAAAGCTCCAAAGGGTGTGATGAAGGCAGTCTTCAGGCGGTCAGCCGGGTCCAACTTGATCTGATGATACCCTGAGTATGCATCCAAAAAACTTAACAGCTCGCATCCGGCTGTGGAGTCTATCACTTGGTCAATCCGCGGCAGAGCAAACGGATCCTTTGGGCAGGCCTTGTTCAAACTCGTGTAGTCTATACACATACGCCACTTGTTATTCTTCTTCAGAACCAGAACTGGGTTGGCAAGCCACTCTGGAAAGAACACTTCCATGATAAAGCCGGCGGCAAGGAGCCGGGCTATCTCTTCTCCCACAATTCTTCGCTTCTCTTCAGACAGTCGGCGGAGGGGTTGCTTGACCGGCTTCGCATCAGCTCGGACATGTAATTTGTGCTCGGCGAAATCCTTCGGGACACCCGGCATGTCCTTTGGGGACCATGCAAAGATGTCTCGATTCTCACGGAGGAAGTCGACGAGCTCGCCTTCCTATTTACTGTCCAAGTTCGCCCCAATCACAGCGAACCTCTCCGGGTTCTCCGGGTCCAGAGGTATCTTCTTCGTCTCTTTGCAGGCTGGAAGGAGCCCTGCGCATCGCAATCCTTGGGGTTGGGGGACAAGGCCGGCTGCTTGCCGGCCATGGCCACAACCCGTTCCAACATCTTCTTCTCTTCTGCCACCACGAGGGACTCGGCCAGCCGGCTACTGGCCATGGCGCACTCGATGGACTTCTTGTAGTCGCCGGCTACCGTGATGATCCCCTTCGAGCTCGGCATCTTCATCTTCAGGTAGGCGTAGTGGGGCACAGCCATGAACTTGGCCAAAGCAGGTCGGCCAAGCAGTGCATGATAGGGGCTCTCCAAATCCACTACCTCGAACCATATTGCTTCCCGGCGAAAATGATCTTTGTCTCCGAAGAGAACATCCATTTTGATCTTGCCGATTGGAGAGCAAGATAGGCCGGGTACGATACCATGGAAGACGGTGCGGCTCGGCATGAGCTGCTTCGCTTTGATGTTCACCTTTTCCATGGTATCGCGGTACAATATATTGATACTGCTTCCGCCGTCTATCAGGACGTGGGAAAATCTGGCAACTCGCCTCTCCGTCGCGAGGGTGACGTCCAAGACCATCGCATAGGAGCCAGGCGAAGGCATCACCTCTGGGTGGTCGGCCTGGCTCCAGCTGATTGGCTTTTCCGACCAGTGCATGAACTCGGCGGTGCTAGAGGCGACTGCATTCACTTCTTGGTGCTGTCAGCGTCGGCTGCACTTGTCGTCGGCTTGACTAGTGAAGACGACGTAGGCGGCATGCTCTTCGGGGAATTCGTCTTGGATGGCGCCGACTGCCGGCCGAGCCGCCGGCTGCTGAGGGGCTGGAGGCGGCGGGCTGGGAGGCGGAGGTGGCAACATCCCTTCGCCCTTGGTGATGCGGGTGAGCCAGTGGCATTTCCGGGTTGTGTGGTTGGACGGCTTTGCGCCACTGTGGAACTTGCAAGGGGCGTCGAGTGCTTGCTCGTAGGAGAAAGACGGCTGCCAGGGCGGCCGGCCACCCTTCTTCTTGGGAGCGGGCCGCTCTTCGGGCTGCTCGTCTTCAACTGTGGCCACCTGCCGACTGGAGGAAGTCGGCATGGGGCCCTTGCGCTTGTGGTCGTTCTGGTAGGGGCGCCGATTAGGGTCGCCAGCCGGCGTCTCGGGAGCCGGAGCAATTACTTTCCCCGAGGCGTCTACTCGCAGCTCGGTCTTCATCGAGGAGTCGGCTGTGGCGTACTTGTCGGCGATGACTAGTAACTCGTCGAGGGTAGCCGGCTCGTCGCAGAGGAGTCGGTGCTTGAGGAGGGTGCCCTCTCGGCACCCGGCGGTGAAGTACTCGATGGCCTGGACCTCGTGCACTCCCTCGCAGGAGTTGCGGAGCTCGGCCCATCGCGTGAGGTAGTCGCGGGTCGACTCGTTGGGCCCCTGGACGCAGAGGGAGAGCTGGCGAGGCTTGGGAGGCCGCTTGTAGGTGCTGGTGAAGTTGCGGACGAAAACTTCGGTGAAGTCCAGCCAACTGTTGATGCTGTAGGGCTTGAGGCTGTTGAGCCATGTGCGTGCCGTGCCTTGCAGCATGAGGGGGACATACTTCACGGCGACGCGCCGATTACCGTTGGCTATGCTAACGGCCGTGGAGTAGTCGATGAGCCAATCTTCCGGCTTCACCGAGCCGTTGTACTTGGGCGTGTCTCTGGGGAGCGAGAACCCTTTGGGGAAGGGCTCGTCGGGGATGCGGGGGCCAAAGCATGGCGGGCCGACATCGTCTTCTTCTTCTAACGCCAAGGACCGAGCAAGGCGGTCGATCCTATGGCGGGCGTCGTTCTCGCCGACTCCTTCTCGGCGGCCGAGTCGGTCGCCAAGAGTCGGATGTGTGACAGGCGGCGGAGTGAGGCGTCTTTCTCTTCGAGGCGGGGGAGGAGGCAGGTTTCCTTGGTGCTCTACTGCTCGAGGGCGGCCCTCCGCGTCGCGCTCGATGGTGATGCGAGTCCGGCTGCGGCTGGCAGCCGGCTCCTTGTCTTTCTTCTGGCGCGCGCCGCTCGCAGTCGGCGAGCGGGACGTCGCGGCGTGCTCCCGGCGCGGGGGATGACTATCAGCACGGGCGCCGGCTTCGTGCCGTTCTGCAGCCGCGTCGATCAGCTGCTGGATCCGTCTTGTCATGTAGGGGAGCTCATCGGCTCCCAGCCCATTGAGCTCCTCTGCAGCCGCCTGAGCGGCTCGCAGATTCTCGAGCGGGGTGGCGTAGACGGGGCGATCTGCGCCCAGCATGCTGGCAACGGCCGCGCCGCGCTTCTGGACGAAGCCGGCTCGGCTCGGGCCGCTAGGCGGCGGCGTGCCGAAGGCGGCGCGGTCGACTTCGCGCTGGTGGGCCTCGGTGAGGCGTCTCATCGAGGCTATCTTCTGGCCCTCCGCGATGAGGGCAAGGCGGCGTGCCTCCAGGGTCTCGGCGTCGGCGTCGGCCGGGATGGGGACGGAGAGGTCGTGCATCGCCGCTTGCTGAGCGTCGCGGGCATTCTCGCCCGAGTTGGAGACGTGGCTGATGACCAGCACTTCGGTGACAGCGCTGCTGCCGCTGTCAGCTCGAGGGAGGGGGTCGTCGAAGACCACCACGTCGGAGGGGTAGGCGTCAAGCGATGCAGTGTCGGAGTCGATGAGCATCGGGTCGGTGGAGCCGACCGACTCCATGTCTGCAGCGGGCTCGCTGGAGACGTGAAGCTGGTCAAGGAGGCTGACGAGGCGGCTCTCGGGGTAGTCGTTGCCTGCGTCGGACGCAGGCTCGTCGGAGATGCGAGTCTCGCCGAGCAGATCGGCGAGGCACTCGCTGCGCAGGCGTCGTCGACGCCTTGCAGCGCGTCAAGGAAAACGCCATCGGGCGTAGCTGGCTGGCTGCGCTCGCGGGGGAGGAAGAGGGTTCCCGTCCAGAACAGGTCTCCGGACGACGGTGCACCTCACCCCACGGTGGGCGCCAAATGTCGGGTGGTTGGTGCAACATATGCCAAGGGATGGCTTATCATTGTGGGAGCCAATAAAACGTCGCCGGTGCCTGGAAACGGGATGAGGCGAAGACATGCACGCCGGCGGATCTTACCCAGGTTCGGGGCTCTCCGAGGAGATAACACGCCTAGTCCTGCTCTGCGGGGTCTCCGCATGATCACTAGATCGATGAAAGGTAGCTACAATCGCTCCTAGAGCTGTTGGGATCAAGGGAGAAGAAGAACAAGGCTAGCTCTTGCTTCTCTCTATCTATGGTGTGTTTTCTATGCTTTAGGAGGCAACTCTATGCTCAGAGGCCAACTATGCTTGGAAGCGAACCCTTTGCATGGGTGCTCCGGGGGGTTTATATAGGCCTACCCCCCGGGGGTACAATGGTAACCCGACTGGGAGCTGGTCCCAGCCGTCAGTGTCTACGCTCGCCGGCTTCTCCGCCGGCTGCTGGGTCCCGCCGGCTGGTGGGTCCCGCCGGCTGCCGGCTACTTGGTCGACAGGCCGGCCCCACCGCCTAGGGTCTTGTCGGCGGCTGCTTACTGTAGCCTCGCCTGTGATGACGAGGGCTTTGTCGAGGTAAGCGTGGCTACAGCAGGCCGCCTCGGGGGCTATCACTGTAGCCTTACCTCGTCTTGTCTCCTTAATGGGGCTCCTGCTTCGAGGAAGGGAGTAGCCGGCTTCTGGAGGCCGGCTATGCTCTTGGCCGACTGGGAAAGGCCAGGCCGCCTTCGCGCCTCTCTCTGGCTGAAGGGGCCCGCAGTCCTTGGGCCGTACAGGAGTTGGTCATGGATGACGTCGAGGCTAGCATGGCTACAGTGCCGAGCCGCACGGGAGATGGCCGTCCCGTACGGCCTCCTGTAGCCATGCCCGCCTCGGGCTTCGGGGGTAGTGGGCCGCACTGTGGCCACACCCCGTCGTGTCGCCGTTATGTGGGAACAGCTTTGGTGGTTGTGGTCTCGGCCGGCTGCTAGGAGCCGGCGTCCTTCTTGGCCGGCTTCTTGGAGTCGGCCACCCCGTAGTCGTCCTAGGGAGAGGTTGCTCGAGGCTGGGTCGCCTTCTGGGAGTCGGCTTCAGAGGTAGCCGGCTAGGGAAGGTGGCCCAAATGCTTGGAGTGCTTGAAGGCCCAAAGGCCTGATAATTTTTCTGAAGAACCAGGGGTAGTCGGTTGGGCTACCCGTGGCCATTTACTCCGACACCGGGGGCCCTGCCTGACGATGAATTGGCCGCTGTTCTGCGCCTCATAGTTGGGGACAACCAGGAGTACCCACCAAGCGCCTTCGTTCCCCTGTTCCAATGCAGGTACCAGGAGGAATTTGTCGCCTCCAGGCCGACCTTTGACACGCGCGGGCTGGTGCCTCCGGCGCTCCCAGGGGCTCCTGCGGGGCCGAAACCGGTGGAGGTGTCCTCTGACGAGTTCCGTGGGGAGGGGGAAGAGGAGGTGGACTCGGAGAAGACTCTTGAAGAGGTGGGGGAGACTTCCCCTCTGAGCAAGGCCGAGATCCTCTGCGTTCTTCCTGACGATGCTAAGGCTGATGCCCGCCAGGAGGAGAGGGAGCAGCCCCTCATCCCGACAAAGGGTAGATCGTCGCTGGTGCCTCGCGATGCCACCTCCGTCCCGACACCATCTGGGGCTGGCTCCGGCTCTGCTTCCGCACCGCCTGCCGCCGCCGGAACCCGAACGCCTGCTCATTAGGTCCCGAGGTTGTCAGGCTTCAAGCTCCCCAAGCGAAAGTATGTTGCGGTGGATCAGTAAGTCTCTTAAGCTTCGCCTTGTCCCTGTTTGTACTCGTCATTTCCTGATGCTCGCCCTTGGTTGATCAGGCCGACGTCTTCGGCGAAGAAGAGGAAGGAGGAGGCGGCGGCAGTGCCTCCCTCCGCAGAGAAAGGAGGTAGCAGCGCCCGCACCTCCCCAGCCCAGTCGTCCTCGCGGGGCCAAGAGGAACATCACCGTGTGGAATCATCCCCCATGGCCCCGCTGGCTCCGGAAGTGCCGGCGCCTGGTGCGTCTGATGAGGTCCCAGCTGCTCCGGAACCCGTGATCTCCCAGGCCCTGGTGATGACGTCGCCTCCTCCCACTGCTGCGCCTCCACCCCTTGGTTCTTTTGCTCCTGCTGCTGTTTTGGAACGTGCTCTTTCGGAGATGACCCAGTTGCAGGCAGATCTCCTGGGCGCGGACCCATGCCTAGTGGCCGGGCGCCTGGAGCTGGCCTCTGGCTGGCTTCACTCCGACCTGGCGGTTCACGCAACGCTGGGCCAGGCTGCTGCGGCTTTTGAGAAGGAGAAGCAAGGTGTTGCCAGCGCTGCAGCCGATCATGAGACGACGCTAAAAGACGCCAAGGCCGCCCGTGACCGCTGCCAAGTGCTAGAGGACGAGTTGCAGAGCCTGCGCGACAAGCACGCCGAAGAAGCGCGCGGCCGCCTGGCAAAGGAGGAGGAGGTGAAGGCCCGGGAGGACGCCGTCAAGAACCGTGATGCTGAGCTGGCGGAGCTGGGGAAGGCGCAGGCCGCCGAGCGCAACCGGTTGGAAGAGTTGGAGCGGAAGGTGGAGGCGAGGGAGGCCGATCTTGACGCCAAGGCGCGAGTCCTGGCCGAAGACCGCGCGGCCTTTGCCGACCTCGAGAAGAGGTCTCGTAAGGCACTGAAGATGCTCTACGAGCACGGCCTGGAGAAGTCGCTCGCCACCGACGAGGACGGCCCTGCCCGGTTGCTTCCTCTCTTGGTGAAGGCCCTCGAGGAAGTTGTTGATGGCGTCGGTCCTATGGCGGAGGTAGAGGCTCGTGTCCTATCTTTAGCTGCATTGACCCGTGTTTTCAGCCACTTGCACCTTCGCGACCCCAACGCTTGCCTTGACGAACTGCTGGAGCCTGTGGCTGAAGATCAATGCGAGGCCGCCGCCGCAGCCGTACAAGGTCAAGTGGAGGCCTTGCTAAAGAAGTTCCGCGGCTTTGTCTCCGCTCCTCTGTCCGGCGATGTCGCCGATCCTGCAGCTGGTGGTGAAGGTGAAGACAATATCGCTCACGAATTAGCACCTTCCGCAGGTGATGGTGGCGCCCGGGGGTGACCTGCGTCTATTCACCCGTTTCGTTCCTGCAACATGCATTAGGCCTCGTGGAGGCGTTTAGACTTTTCATTTGATATCGTGAGGACAATGTGTTTGTAATATTTGCTTCGAGATTTTGTGATTTCCTTCCTATTTGCTTTTCGTTCTGCGTCGGCAGAGCCCGGCCCCGCGCATACCTCGACCGCCATTGGGCCGACCGGAGACCAGGACAGACCAAGGAGTGAGGGGCTACATGACCAGTTAGGCTCCTGAGTCGCGATGCTCAGGAGTCCCCCTTGACGCGCAAACAGCTTATAGGGAGAGTTTGCGAGGATAGATTGATGTTCTACGTCAGCAGAGCCCGGCCCCGCGCATACCTCAACCGCCATTGGGCCGACTGGAGACCAGGACGGACCAAGGAGTGAGGGGCTACGTGACCAGTTAGGCTCCTGAGTCGCGATGCTCAGGAGTCCCCCTTGACGTGCAAACAATTTCCATACCTGCCCTCGCCGAGGCCCCGGGAGGGGTGCGCGATGCCCAGGTCCGGGAGACCTGGTTGGGTGGCGTGCGCTTGGGTGTGACCCGAGCGCAGCCCCAGTGCCCAGCCCCCTCGCGCGGCAATCCCGAGGGGAGGCGTTGCGGTGAGGCTGGACATTGGGCTTTGGGCTCCCTGAGGTTGGTACGACCGTGGGGTCGCCCTCAGTTGTTTATCACCAGCGCGGAGCATAGTGCTTTCGCTTGTGCACGGGCATAGCCGCTCCATGGCAGTGTCGACGGCCAGCGCTGAGCATGGTGCTTCCACTTGTGCATGGGATGGGGGGCCCTCCGGGAGGAGCCCCCGGGGCGTGTACAGCCCCGCCCTGACACGTGGCTTGCACGGCAGGGCTGCGAGGTGTATCTGGGCACTCGTGAGCCAGCACGGGACTCACGAGGCCCTACCTCAAGGCGGGTTGCGCCTGGTCTTGAGTCTTGGTGACTGTGTGTTCCTGCAAGGCGGTTAGGTGCAAGCACTCTACGTCCTCAGGTGCCGGCCCTCGAGCGAGCTCGGCCGCCGCTGGTATGCCAGGTCGTGATGCCGTGGTCAAGGCCAGGGGGTGAGGGCTGGAGAGCCAGTAAGAGCTCCTGAGTCGCGATGCCCAGGAGCCCCCCTTTTAACGTGGAAGCGAATTGCACAGGATGAACGGACCCGTGGCAGGTGGCAATCGAGCAGGCGATGACTGTAGGCAGGTTAAGCATGGGGAGCAGATCAACTTGGGTAAATGCAGGAAGATACATGCCACTGGGTCCGGCCCGAGGGGCTTGGGGATGATGCAGCTCGAGGGGCGCCCCAGCAAGGTAAGCTAAAGACATAAAAAAGGATACATGCCACAGGGACAGACCCAAATGCGGCCTGTAGACGAAGCAGAGTTGGTGCAGCTGAAGGCGTGCGTCGAAGGAATGGCCCTTCACGAGCCACCGGGGCCCTAAGCCTCGGGAGGCTCTGGGGGCTCGGGAGGTTCCCTGAAGACTGTCTCCATCTCTTCCAGGACGGCGTGGTACCTGGCCTCCTGAGCCACTAGGACACGCCGCATGTTGCACTGATAGGCTGACGCCACGCTCGGCAAGCCGAAGGGCATGCGAACGTAGCTGTGTGGCGGGCCCTCGCAACGGCCCACACGCGAAGGCCAGAAACGCTCCTGAGATGCGGCCCTCTTGAGCCCTGGGACGTCGATGCAGACACGCAGCCCAGCATCCTCGCCTGGATGGGGAGCTGCGCCTCGTGAGCGGCTGTCGCCGCGCATGGGTCTTGATTCTTGAAGTTCCTGAGTGGTCTTGGTGATGAACTCCCGAGTGGTGGGCACTCCTTGCCCTGGGCTCTCCTGAGGGACACGTGCCGCGAAGCACGCCTCCAAGTGGTGCCCAAGAGCCTCCGTCATGAGGTTGGCAAGGTCTGAGGCCCTCCAGAAGAGAGCCCCTGGGCCCTGCCCGAGGAGGGCGCTGGGTGCGCCTTCCTATGCGATGGAGGGAGGCGCCGCTAGGACGGACGCTGATCCTGATGAGGCTCCTGCCATGACGCCATCCTCCTGAGGTCCTGCGCGGCGCAGCTGCTTCTTCTTGGGGATGGCCTCTGAAGGGCCCTCACTTCTGCTGTCGGGATCGTTGATTGCTGCAGCTTGGAAGGCGTGCTCGAGGGAGCACACCACGTCTCTCTCTCTTCGCATGGGCCCGGGATGATTCCTCCGCTTCCTGGCATCTTGAGGATGTTGTAGCCATGATGGGTGACTTCCATGAACTTGGCCAGGGCCGGATACCCGAGGATGGCGTTGTACGGCAGGCGGATGTGCGCGACGTCGAAGTCGATGAGCTCGGTGCGGGAGTTCTTGCGCTCTCCGAAGGTGACAGGCAGGCGGACCTGCGCTATCGGTGTGGTGGAACCGTCGGTCACCCCTGAGAAAGGCTTGGTAGGCATGAGCTGCTCATACGACACTTGGAAGTTGTCGAACGTATCGACGGACAGGACGTTGAGCCCTGCGCCGCCATCGATGAGGGTCTAGGTAACCTGCACATTGCTGATGACCGGGGAACACAACATCGGGAGGGCACCGGCGGTGGCCGCGCACTTGAGCTGATCTGCCAAGTTGAAAGTGATGGCGCATTGGGACCACATGAGCGGGCGCGTGGCCTCGAGCTTGGGGAGCACCGCGTTCACCTCGCGAGCGAACTGTTTGAAGATGCGCTGAGAGGCCGGGGCTTGCGCCCTGCCCAAGATGTAGGCAATTGCACGCGGCTCCTGGAAACCCCCAGCCCCCTCGGCCTGATGGTGTTCGTCATTCCTTCTAGGTGGCGGCAGCGGGGGAAGACCGGCGTTGCCTTGGGGGCGATCCTCATGAGGCTGGTCCCTCCAGGCGCCTTCGCGAGGATGGTCCTGCCAGCGGTCCTCACGAGGCCTGTTGCGCCACTCTTGGCGCGGGCCACGGTCCTCCCAGCGTCCGCCTCCACGTCCTCCTCCGCGGCCGTAGCCCTGGTCGCTGCGCTCGGGGCGTCGACCGAAGCGTCCCTCGCGAATGGCTCTGAGCTCTTGACAGTCACTTGTGTTGTGAGTGTTAAGGTTGTGAAAGGCGCAGAACAGTCGGCTATTATTGGATGACTTGGGCTGATCTCTGCCACGCTTGGTGTCGGGCTCCGCGGCTAGCACTGCCGCTTCCTTGCGCTTCACGTCCTTGGCCTTGGCCTTCTTCTCTTCTGCTCCTGCAGCTGGCAGCTCGAGGAGGGAAAGGCGCCCCTCCTCAGCTCTCGCGCACTTGGTCGCCAGGTTGAACATCTCCTGAGATGTGCAGAGCTCCTCGTGGATAGCGAGCTCTTCCTTCATCTTGACGTCACGGACGCCGTCGGAGAACGCGGAGATGATGGCCTCATCCGTGACCTTGGGGATCTTGAGACGAGTGTTGTTGAAGCACTGGATGTACTTCTGGAGGGTCTCTCCTGGTTGTTGCTTGATGCGGCGCAGGTCGCCCGCGGCCGGCGGGCGGTCACGAGTGCCCTGGAAGTTGGCGACGAAGCGGTCGTGCATCTCGTCCCAGGAGGAGATCGAGCCGTGCAGCAGGTTCAGGAGCCAGGAGCAGGCCCCATCCTTGAGAGCCATGGGAAACCAGTTCGCCATGACTTTCTCATCGCCGTTGGCCGCTTCGATGCTCAGCTCGTAGAGCTGCAGGAACTCCGCGGGGTCGGCGCTGCCGTTGTAGCGAGGAGGCAGATCCGGCTTGAACTTGCCTGGCCAGGCGACGCTACGCAGCTCGGGGGTGAAGGCGCGGCAGCCAGCCGTGGTTGCTGGGGCCCGCTTCGGAGGTGGAGCTTGGTCTTGATGAGGTCCGCGCGGCACTGCTGCGGGTGGTGCACGGTCTTGACGAGGCGGCGCGGGAAGCGCGGGCGCAGCTTCTCGCGGCCGCGAGATTTCTTGGCAGCTTCTCTCTTCGCGCACGGGCGCCGGGCATGGTGAATCATGCCGCGGGGCCGCGCGCCTTGGTGCCAAGGCACCGTCTTGGGGCAGAGGTGGTGGAGGCGCGCCATGAGCCTCGTTGCCCGTGCCTGGCTGAGGGTGGGGCAGAGAGAGGGACGGCGCCGGGGAGCCCACTGCGGCGCGGACGAGCTCGGCGACGTGGTCGAGCCACTCCTCGTAGAGGTCGTCGAATGGGCGGTAGCGCAGGAGTTCGTTTGCGGCGAGGAGTGCGGCCCACGCCTCATGGGAGCGCGGCGTGCATGAGACGAAGAACCGGCCGTCCTGCCGCACCGAAGGATGCAGCCAGGACGCTTGCTACTCGTTCCCCGCCAGGCCGGTGGCAGCGTTGGCGGCGGGAGACGGAGAGCAACGAGCTGGCCCGCCGACGGGAGCTGTCTGAGCAACGCGGGTGGTGAGGGCTGCCCGGCAAACCCTTAAGGTTCGAACACTGGAGACGACGGAGCGATGGATCGACTGATCGACTAGAGGGAAGCTATGACGCACCCCTACCTGGCGCGCCAAATGTCGGATGTGGGGTTCCGGCAAACCCTTAAGGTTCGAACACTGGGGTGCGCGCGAAGTCTTTTCCTCCAACTGATCTACGCCCTAGCTCGCTAAGATCTCGCGGACAAACTCGGCGAACTCGCAACACAGAAAGACATGAGATTTAGACTGGTTTGGGCCACCATTGCGGTGTAATACCCTACTCCGGTGTGGTGGTGGTGGATTGCCTCTTGGGCTGATGATGAACAGTACAGAGGGAAGAAGAGCCTCCTGAGGTTGAGGTGTTCTTGTGCTTGGTGTCTTAGCGGGTGAGAGCTGGATGAACTGCTCGATCCCCCCTACTGTGGTGGCTAGCTCTACTTATATAGGCCATGGTCCTCTTCCCAAATATTGAGCGGGAAGGGAGCCAACAACGGCGGGCGAATTTGAAGGGGGACAACTAGTACAAGCTATCCTGACAAAAGCGGTCTTTGCATGCGAAAAGCTCTGGTGGTGATGCCGTCTTGGGCTCCACGATGACCTCCGTCTTGCCGTCCTCCTGGTCTTGGTCTCGTTGCACCAATATAGCAACCTTTACCTGATGCCTCGGGACTCCTCGCATGCGCTTGCTTCCTTAGCACCAAAGAGGAAACAAGGACGCTGCGCGCGCTGGCGCCCACCTGGCGGCCGCCTGGTGTCGATCGTCATGGCTCACGTCACGAGGGCCTCGTGAGGTTCGCCCGCCTTTATATCTCTGCTCCTCATGAGCCTGCCTCACTGGGCCACTCCTGAGGAGGTCTTGCGTCGTCCGCCTAGCGAGGCTTGGCCCCTCGCGAGGGTCTTGGATGCCTTGTTGATGAAGATGGGCCATACGGCCCGCTGACTTGGCCACGCCGTGGGCCGCAGGCAGGCAAGTCTGGGGACCCCCGTTCCCAGAACGCCGACATTGCCGGCAATCAATGGTGCCCTGGTGTTTGAAATTCATTCCCATTTCTTGCATGGGACCTAAGCATGCACCCAAGGACACAGATTTATTTTTTTAACCAATTTATATGCACTGGAGCATGTGCATGTAGTTCAAATTTGAATTATGCACATAAATGCATTGAAAACTCAGTTAATGCATAAAAATGTCCAAACGAACCCCGAAAAATCACAAAAATTCACACAACACTCCTGTTGGTCTATGTTGACACCAGAAAAAAATTGAAAGCAATAAGAGGCAATGGATATTGTTTCGTCCCCAAAGGTGGGACTTTCCCTACCGAAAACCATCATGCTTGTTGTGAGAAGCTCCGGTTTGTGAGAAGCATATAACAAAACCTGCCCGAAATGGCACAAAATTTGTACCATGGCATGTTGATGCCGCTCCATGATAGCATGCCAAGTTTCATGAATTTCAGACGAGTTTTGGATTTACTAGAATTTAAAAACTAGGCATCTCAACGTTTTGCCGGCAATCAACGAGACTGCTCTTCAGGTGATTGCTTCTACTTCTCTTTACAATGCTCCCAGTCCCGCAATGTGCTAGTGCCTCTTGACACAACTACTGTCAGAAGAAGCACTCGATCTAATAAGTATGATGGTTTCAAGACCAATCACGTCTCTGACACCAAGCGCTCTAAGTCACGGGTGAAACCACGTGAGACTTCTTTTATCACAGCTGTTTCTTTGGCTGCTGCCCCCGTGCAGGTTCGGTCTGATGCTTGTCCCCCTCCTATGACGATTGAAGATCTTCAACAGATGGGCAGACGCTGCGGGATTGCGCAGGATGTTCTCTCTCCCGAGAAGCTGCTGGATGATCAGCGCTCGTCCACTGGAGCTGGAGACTGAATTTTTGCTTGTTCATGAATAAGTCGTGGAATGTTCTGTCATGGAACATCAGGGGCATCAACTCTGATGCTAAAACCTTGGATCTTAGGAACGCTATTGATACTAGTGGATGTTCTATGCTATGTATCCAGGAAAAAAAGCGTGACTCTTTTGATCTGGCGTTTATTAAAACTTTCTGCCCTAAGCGTTTTGATAAATTTGTGTTTGCCCCATCAGTGGGTGCCTCTGGTGGTCTTATTAGCATATGGAATAGCTCTGTGTTTGTGGGCACGCCTTGGTATGTTGACTCGTTTGCTGTGGGTGTCTCTTTTGTTGCTACTCAGTCTAGTGATTCTTGGAAATTGATCAATGTCTCTGGTCCATGCTCTGGTCAGCGTCGGGTGGATTTTACTAACTGGTTATTTGACCTAAATATACCTGATGATGAAAATTGGTTGATCCTTGGAGATTTCAACTTTATTCGTTCCACGAATAATAGAAACAAACCTGGGGGTGCCGCTGCGGACATGTTGTTATTTGACGAAATCATTCGAGCGCAGTCTCTGATGGAGCTACCTGTGAAGGGCAGAACATATACCTGGAGTAATATGCAAGACGACCCCCTGCTCGAACAGCTCGATTGGTTCTTTTTGTCCTCTTGTTGGACTACCTCTTTCCCAAACACGATGGTCTTGCCATTGGGGAAACCGGTTTCTGATCATATTCCGTGTGTGGTTACAATTGAATCAACCATCCCCAAGTCCAAACTCTTCCGCTTTGAGAACTTTTGGGTTAACCACTCTGGGTTTATGGATACGGTTGCCGCCTCTTGGTCCAAGGCATGCCATGCCCCGAACACTGCTGCCCGCATTTGTAAAAAACTGAAAACTCTGAGATATGATCTCAAGAGATGGAGCAGAGATATCTCCAAACTGAAAATCATGATCCAGAACAGTAATGAATCTTTAGCTAGGATGGATAATCTCGAGGACAAAAGAACTCTATTTATCCAGGAGTCAAACTTTCTGAAGATTTTGAAATCTCATTTACAGACATTGCTACAGTTTCAGAACGAGTACTGGAGGAAAAGATGCACGATCAGGTACTTCAGATTTGCGGATGAAAACACCAAGCTCTTTCAATCTCTGGCCACTGAGAGATATAGACATAACTCTATCGCCACGCTTCGTGATGGTGCTGTGGAAATGCATGACCATGTTGGCAAGGAAGGGGTGTTGTTCAAAACCTATAAGGATCGTTTGGGTTCTTCTAAACCCACTAATGCGTTTTGATCTTTCTAGAATCATCCGTCGGATCGAGGGACTGGATCAATTGTCCGCACCCTTTTCCATTGAATAGATTGATTATGTTATTAAGGAAATGCCGAGTGACCGGGCTCCGGGTCCTGATGGTTTTAACGGTTGTTTCCTTAAGAGCTGCTGGCAGATCATCAAGTCGGACTTCTATGAGCTGTGCCATGCCTTTCATGCTGGAGGACTAGATATCACCAGCATTAGTGAGGGGTACATCACCTTGATCCCTAAGAACTCTTCTCCAGAAACTGCAAATGATTATAGACCGATTACCTTACTGAATTGTTGTCTGAAAATCATCACAAAGATCTTGGCTAACCGGCTACAGAAAGTCATCCTCAAAATCATCCACAAAAACCAGTACGGTTTCATCAAAGGGAGGACAATCCCAGATTGCTTGGCGTGGTCATTTGAATATATCCATCAATGCCATACCTCAGCGAGGGAAATCATCCTCCTCAAGTTAGACTTTGCCAAGGCCTTTGACACTATTGAGCACGCCCCCATGATGGAGATCATGAAGCACATGGGTTTTGATGACAAATGGCTTGGATGGAAGAAAACGATCTTTGGCTCGGGGGTTTCTTCTGTACTCCTTAATGGAGTTCCTGGTCGAAAATTCAACTGTAGATGTGGTGTGCGACAGGGGGATCCTCTCTCACCGTTGATTTTCGTCCTGGCGGCAGACCTTCTCCAAGCAGCAGTTAACGATGCTTTTGCTCGAGGACTAGTTGAGCTTCCTCTCCCTCGTGACAGGGCGGGTGACTTCCCAGTTGTCCAATACGCTGACGACACGATTTTGGTTATGCAGGCATGTCCCGAGCAGGCTGCCCGTATGAAAACTATCTTGGAGGATTACACTATTTCGATTGGGCTGAAGATCAATTTTCAGAAATCAACTCTTATACCCATTAACATTGATCACCGATGTGCTTGTGAACTAGCGGGGGTTTTTGGCTGTTCTGTTGGTTCCATGCCCTTCACCTACCTCGGCCTGCCAATGGGCACGACGAGGCCAGGTGTTCTCGATCTTATGCCGCTAGTAAATGCAGTTGAGAGGAAGACGTCCACTGCGTTGTCACTGATGTCATCCGGGGCGAAACTGACCTTGGTCAATTCTGTTGTGACTTCGATGCTGATATATGCAATGTGTACTATCAAATTGCACCCAAAGGTGATCGAGCATCTGGACAGACTACGTAGATATTGCCTCTGGGCAAAAAACTCTAATGATGGGGTCAAGAATAACTCTCTTGCGGCCTGGGAACTTGTTTGCCGCCCAAAACGCTGCGGTGGCCTTGGTGTTATTGATATCAAAACACAGAATGTTGCCCTTCTCCTAAAACATCTATTCAAATTCTATAATCATGAAGATGTTCCCTGGGTGGAGCTTGTTTGGGATGCCTATTACAGAAACAGAATACCACATGCAACTGAGGCAGTGGGGTCTTTCTGGTGGAAGGACGTGATGCATCTCAGTGGGATCTTCTGAGGGATCACCAAAGTCACCCCGGGGGATGGCTCTAGCGCTTTATTCTGGAAAGATGTTTGGTCTGATAATACTCAGGATTCCCCACTCATGGACATATACCCACGGGCTTTTTCATTTTGCTTGAATGAAGACGACTCCATTGCTAAGGTTCTTACTGCAACTGACCCAGCCATGATCTTTAGTCTACCTCTCTCGATCCAGGCGAGGGAGGAAATCAAAGAGATCCAGGAGGGGTTGACACAAAATCGGGTGGCCAACGACCGCTGTGACATCTGGGAATGCACACTCGGGCGTTTCTCGTCCAAAAAATTCTATAACCATTGCTACAAACAGGTTGTGGCAGATGAGGCATTCGGATGGCTCCGGAAAGCCAAAAGCCCGATCAAATTCAAGATGTTTGGGTGGCTACTCCTAGTTGATCGTCTGAATACCAGGAATATGCTCAAACGCAGACATTTTGCTGTCGTAGGGGGCAACTATGCATGCATGTTCTGTCAAAACCCTCCAGAGGAAACTCTGGAACATCTGTTCTTCAATTGCCCCTTTAGCCAACGCTGCTGGGATAAAGTTGGATTGGCATGGCCGACAGATGACAACAGATTGGTTCTACTGCGTGGGGGTAGGGATAACTGGAGGCAACCTCTTTTCATGGATATATTTCTTTTGGCTGCTTGGAGTCTATGGATGGAGAGAAACAACCAACATTTTAGAGGGATTCAGCATTCTTTCGGTGCATGGATGGCTAGATTCAAGCATCTCTTGGAGCTGCTAACACATAACTGTAGACAGGAACTTCGCCCCTTCCTGTGTAATTACATTGTAAATTTGGGTTACTAGGGCTGTGGATAGCTTGCATGGCCGGGGGGCCACAAAAACCCTTTGTAACACATATGTAATTGTCCCTTTGTGAGTAATACAAAGTCAGTGGGAGCCTCTCCCACTGTCATTCACCTTTCAAAAAAATCAACGGTGCCATGGTGTTTGAAATTCATTCCCATTTCGTGCATGGGACCTAAGCATGCACCCAAGGACACAAATTTGATTTTTCGACCAATTTATATGCACTGGAGCATGTGCATGTAGTTCAAGTTTGAATTATGCACATAAATGCATTGAAAACTCAGTTAATGCATAAAAATGTCGAAACGAATCCCGAAAAATCAAAAAATTCACACAACACTCCTGTTGTTCTATGTTGACACAAGAAAAAAATTGAAAGCAATAAGAGGCAATGGATATCGTTTCGTCCCCAAAGGTGGGACGTACCCTACCGAAAACCATCATGCTTGTTGTGAGAAGCTCCGGTTTGTGAGAAGCATATACCTAAACCTGCCCCAAATGGGATAAAATTTGTACCACGGCATGTTGATGCCGCTCCATGATAGCATGCCAAGTTTCATGAATTTCAGACGAGTTTTGGATTTACTTGAATTTAAAAACCAGGCATCTCAATGTTTTGCCGGCAATCAACGGTGCCCTGGTGTTTGAAATTCATTCCCATTTCTTGCATGGGACCTATAAGCATGCACCCAAGGACATAGAATTGATTTTTCAACCAATTTATATGCACTGGAGCATGTGCATGTAGTTCAAATTTGAATTGTTCACCTGAAATGGCTAGAAAACCAATTTAATGTATAGAATGTTCAAACGAACCCTGAATAATTCCAATTCTTTTGCGACACACATATAGTTGCATGTTCACTCCAGATAAAAGGTCTAGCAATTCAAACACCGTCCATTGCCGCTGTGACCCCATTATGTAATTCAAATCAAGATGAAAAATCAAGTAGATCGCACATAGTTTATTATCAGCAACCGTGTGAGATGCAGCACAAAATATCCTAGAGCACCGTCAATGTATAGTATGCCTATGGCTTACGCGATAAGGTGCATCGGCTATAGTCCACAACCGGCGTCTCAAGAACACTAGCTCGCTCCCCAAATATCATTTCACTATTCAATCGTCCCCAGTGAAAGATGGGCACATGGACCCGCATCGTGAGGGCAACTTCGGTGGCCCAATCCGGCGAGAGCACGGCTACAGCCGCCATGCGCGTGCTAACAAGGTGCATGAGCGCGGCCGCAATCTGCGACTGGGCGGCAAAGGCAGCCCAAACGACCGTTGTTGCTTCTCAGGTGGCGGCAGCAACATCTGCCTCGGTGATAGCAACTGGCGAGAGCGGCACAGCAGCTGTCCGTTCCACAACGATGGCCTTATCCCTAATGGAGGCCGCCCACGACCATGTCGGGGCCGCCCACGCCGAGCTCCTGGCGGTCACCGCACAAATTCAACGAAGCTTCTCTGACAACGGTCGGCAACCCACGGCTGAAGAGCTGGCAATCACCGAGAGCGTTCGAGCAGCCGTCCGTTCCTCCGCTACATACATTGCGACGACGGAGCCTGTCCAAGCCCAGATCGCGTCCTCCCACGCCCAGCTCGTGGTGGACTTTTCCAAAGAGATGGCGATGCGGATGGCAAGATGCTTGCCGAGTATGGTGCGATGGATGCCATGGAGCCCCTTCCCCAGGAGACCGTTGGGCGCGAGCTGGACATGGAGGCAGCGGCGGAGATCGACGAGCACCAGCCGTAGTAGTACTCTTTGTTTTGTTTAATTAAGAGTGCCGGTCTTTAATTTGTTAGAGTAATGTTTAGGTCAGCTAGCACTGTTTAATTACTGAACTTGTTCGATTAAGAAGTGTGGGTGTGTTGTAGTCTCCTTTGTGTACCCAAATTATGCAATGACGTGGATGACCATTGTAAGCATGGAAATTCGAAACAAAAATTTTGACGTTCAAACTCATCACACACGGGTTAAGCTATCTGAATCATTTGTGATGTCCACATATCGTACATAGTTCTAAATAAGGGACCGTGTCTGATGACACTTTGCGCGCTGGTTTTTTTCGCTGAAGCGATTCCAAATTTTTGGTTTCAGCAGAAATATCTACCACCCCTGCCCCCTCCCCCTTACAAAAAGCCACATTTCCCCTCTTTTCGCCTTCCTTTCCAAGTTGAAACCTTCACTCCTTGCTTGCAGCGCTGTCTCCTCGTCGGCGACCCTCCTTCATGTTGCTTGTCCTCCTCTATCCAGGCAGGTAATCCACACCCGACCCCCATTCTCCTCCTCCTTCCACATCCCACATGCCCCGACCGCCGGCGCGAGCGCTACACCTTCCACCCAAACCACCGACCCCTCCACCAAATAAGCACCAGCCTAAGCCATGGTGCACAAGGAGCATTTGGCAGCGGAGAAGCAAATCGCGGCCACACACGTGGATGAGGTCGCGATGGCTGCCCTTCATGCCGAACCACAGATCTTGAAGGAGCACCTTGCCATTTGCTAGCTACGCCGGTTAAGCATGCTCGGTTTACCCATTGCGTGTGCTGCTCCTGCCTTTCCATCACAAATTTTAGTGAATTGTGCTATCTAATTTTACCATGCAATCTGTTGCTCTAGTGTATATGTTCTATATGTCGTGCAGTGTGGTGCTCGCTTATTAACTATTTTCTTAATTGGTTGTCATCTTCAGTTAACTGTTTGGTTCAATTTTGCAAATGTGATGTTCAATTCTTCAGGCTACAATTTTGTATTGTCTTCCATGTGAGAAATAAATCGAATTTATCTTTACAAAATTGTGGGTGCATTCTGTTATTGTATACCATGTGAGGAATAAATTGAATTTGGCTGTAGTAAATACACGAGAAACAAATACAATTGCTACAATTGGCTGTAGTTAACTGTTTGGTTAACTGTCTGATCTTCTATTAGGAGTATGTTATATTGTGCAATGTGGTGCTCAGTTAATGTTTGGTTCATTTGTTGTGGTGTTTAGTTAACTGCTTGGTTCAATTCTGCAATGCGATGTCCAATTGTTGTGGGTAGAATTTTGTATTGTTGTGCATGTGAGGAATAAATCGAATTTGGCTGCACTTAATACATGAGAAACATAGACAAGTGCTATATTTCCTAGTTATTAATCATGTTTGGTTTGGATAAATGGGTTTTCCGTGTGGCTTGAATTAATCCGATGAATCTGTAATGTGATTATTTTTCATCAACATATTTTACTGATAGCATGCGAACGCTTACTTAACCCGATGACTAACTACCTTACATGTGTTGCAGGGAAACAATGGGAAGCACTGAGGTTTACAATCGAGGTTAGCACGTGCATGGTCCATTGTCTAATAGCACATTATTGTGCAATTGCAGGAACCATTCTAATATTTAGGTTTTTAACAATTTGGTCTTGCACATGTAGGTCCTGCTATCAGAGGTTTTGACCCACAGTTCGACCCTTTTTGCATATGGGGAAATGAGTTGTCCATGAATATCAATCAAATCAAGAAACTTAGAAAGATTGTTAGGATAAATAAATTAGCGACAAAAAACAACAAGTTCTTTGTCTGCACAATGAAGAAGACATCAGTTCACTACAAGATGGTACTAACTATTATACCTTGCCTTTTTTTATTCCTTTGCCCCATTTCCAATATAGAGAAGATATTTATGCACATCCATGTTTTCAGGCCTTTCCAAAGCAGTTCATTGATGATTACCTCTCAGACCACCTCTATGGTCAGGAGGCGAGGAAGGTTTTTCATACATCACCCACGGTTCAATATTGAAGTGTTCCTACAGAGGACGAAGGACGGGCAGTCAATCATCCACAGGCATTGGCCTAAAGTTGCAAAGACCATCAACATGAATGAAGGATCAATATTTGCCTTCCGCTTCAGCAGTTTTCCAGATGAGATGCATCTGTCTATATACCGTCTATGATGCTAATTTCGAAAGGTTCTACATGTTGCATGTGGAACTTGCTGCTGGTGCACTTGTGTAATGGGGTAGCTGAGTGCTGAAGCTATATCGACGTATTTCAATTATCAAATTCTGCTTCCTTAATATGGAAATGAAATATATTGTGTGCTTAATATGAAATGTCAATTAGACTAATAAATGGATTATGAATAATCGGATAATTAGCCTGCTAATGGCAAATTTGCCTGCTAATTGGATTTTGCTATTGCAAACGGTTGTTGAAAAAATACCGTGGGCGATGACCTCAGGCAACGCACATAGTTTCTAGGAATAAACCGTGTTGGATCAATGAACAATCACACACGAATTTCTCTTGAAAACTGTTTGCGTTAGGCCACCTTGCGCAAACGTTTACCACATAAAAACTATGTGTGACGGACAACCTTGGCCACACAGTTTCTTCTACGGACCGTGTGTGATACATTCAATAATGCAAATGATTTAACGGGAAAAATTGTGTGATGTACCTATGAACGGAAACGTTTTCCTTGGAGCGACTATGTAGGATGTGCATACGAAGGGAAACGTTTAGCGGGGACTGACTGTGTGGGATGTACTTGCGACCGGAAACAATTTTGTCGTATAATTGTATTTTTTAGCTCTACTGTACATATTTACGTATTTGAGCGCTCGCCGGTTGCACACGACCTCATTTTGCTGAACGTGTGTTCCATGAGGGCATATCCCCTACGGTTTCTGTGTCGTGTGGGAAGGAACCCCCTATCGCCCACACTCACTTGGTGACGGTTCCAAATGCCGTCGCCGAAAGGGGTAAAAAACCGTTTGTTTAGGACCGACGCGCACAAGTGATACTCCATTGTCAGCATATGGAAAAAGAAAATGCTTCCTGCTAGTGGTTTCCTGACATCTGGGACCCAAGACATTGTCAGCTTATACAGTCAATAGACAAGAGAGCAGCACAAGATCGGCTGACACCTGGGACGTAACTGCTCGAGCAGTATTTTCTTGTTATCGTTGAGACGGAGCAGGGTTTCAACTGGGCTATGGCCCGTCTAGCCCAGGCTTATATTTTATGTTAACCACATGACCAGCCCAACTATTTTTGTTTGTGAAAATGAGCCCAGTTTATTTCTGAAGAATGCCCATTCCAGGCCTACTTAATTTTCTACGCCCTCATGGGCTGCAACTCTTTCAAGACGCCTGGAAATATAAAAACAGATGACAAATTGGCAATTACTTTATAATTTCTGAATTTTTTCACATTTTCATATTCCAATTTCACTCGCTTTAACTTAATTTAAATATACCTTCAAAGTACTTTAAATCTGGCTCGAAATTTTGGTATTAAAAACAGTTTGGAACCCACAGAAATATGAGAAATTTCATTAAAAAATTTAACCCTGGCCCTGGCCAAAAAAACGGACTGCAATAAATTGCATAAGAAGTTACAATGAGCTATATATAAATTATTAAAAAAATAGGGAATGGTCTGACTTGTGGGCCTATTAAGTTGACGCGTATGCAAGAGTTTTTTTACTTACTATATACGACAACAAACGATTCTAGCAGACGTAACTGTTGGATGTCAATCCAACGGCCGTCGTGTTTCTTCAATCTCTGATCTTCTTGCTCCAGCCGCCAAATCCGGCGCCGGCGGGACCACCTGCTCGGCCATGCTACCACACGGGCCTCACCGCCCCCTACTACTCCCACCGCTGGCCAGGCCATCCCTCTACTCACCCACAGCCCTCCACTGTTGTGGCTTCGCCGCCTCCGTGTCATTCCCTTCCTAGGTGTCGCCATCGTCCAACGCGCTGGTGTTCTCGGCACGGCGTGGTCAACGTTGTCAACAGACGACAACATCGGGAGAGGGATTTACATGGAGAGGCTGACAGTTGGGACCCACATGGTCCATGGCCGCATGCAAGGAAGTACCTCCTTATTACGCCAAAAAGAATGAATACTCCCACTAACAGCTCGAACCCACTAGCTATATCTTCGCACGCAAGGAAGTGCCTTCTTATTATGCACAAAAAAATGAATACTCCCCCTGCTACCTGGGACCCACCATAGTGGGAGCTGACTTGTGGGCCTACTAAGTTGACGCGGACGGAGGGCTTTGTCAACTTAGTCAACAAACGATTCTGTCATCAGTGACCATTGGATTGTTAACATCCAACGGTCGTCCTGCTTCTTCAACCTCTGATTTTCTTGCTCCAGCCGTCCAAACCACCGTGTGCTCTTGGCTCCCGTGGCCGGCTGTGCTGCCGCGGAGGCCTCACCACCCCCTACTACTCCCACCGCTGGCCAGGCCTTGCGGCAACGGCAGCCTCACACCGCATCCGAACCAGTGAACCCTCGTACTCCTCTCCGCGTGGACATCCACTACCACGTCTTCCCTGGCTCCGCGTCGTTCCCTTCCTAGGCCTCGCCGTCGTCCACTGCCTTGGTGCTCTCGGCGCGGCATGGTCAATGTGGTCAATGAACGACTTCCATCGGAAGAGTACTGTACGTGGAGAGGCTGATAGCTGGGTCCATGGCCGTAGCGAGGAAGTGCCTCCTTATTACGGGCAAAATAATGATTCCTCCACGTGACAGCAGGGACCCACCGGACGGGCCACCGTATTTCGCGACAAAAACCTTTCCCCTGACTGCTGGTACCCACCAGCTAGATCTTCGCACGCAAGGAAGTGCGTCCATATTATGGGCAAAAAATGATTCGCGCCCTGACTGCTGGGACCCACCAGCTATATCTTCGCACGCAAGGAAGTGCCTGACAGTCGGGACCCACCTGGTCGAACCGTACATAGCATTGTCATTCTGGTCACGAACGTGTACGTACATACTGGTTGATCGGTCTATCTGCAGGCTGCAGTGATGAACCATGGCTGAGTAATTAAGGGCACATGCCATAGTAGAGGCACAGACGTAGTATGTACACGTACGTATAGCGGCCATGGTGCAAGAAAGTAAGTACAGCCACGTACATACATATGGGCGGGGTCTCGAACACCTACTCGCGTATACGTATGGCCAGGGCTCGCGTACATTGGTGGGTCGAAATGGAGAAACTGCGTCATCGTCGTGTTCATCGGGAGCCAACCGGCTTGGACAGAACAACCGATCGAAACGAGGTCTGGCGTACCGCAGAACGGAGGAAACGACCTTGTGTTCGACCGGCCACGGTCGAAACAGGATCCTGTTCATTGGGAGGGGTCTAGCGTACCACAAAACGGAGGAAACAGACTTCTCTTGGACATCCTACGGTCAAAACGAGATCCTGTTGATCGGGAGGGGTGTGGCGTACCGCAAAACGGAGGAAACGGACTTGTGTTGGAGCGCTACGGTTGAAACGGGGGTCTTGTTCATCGGGGGGGTGGCGTACCGCAAAACGGGACTCCATGGGATACTATTCATCTCCACCGGCGACTGCCTCCACCGGCTACTATTCATCCACCGTCGACCTCCTCCAGCCTCCACCTGCGACTGTTCATCCACGAGCTCCTGTTCATCCAGCCTCCACCGCTCCTCCACCGGCTACTGTTCAACCAGCCCTCTCCACGGGGTCCTATTCAACCACCCCTCCACGGGCTACTATTCATCCTGCCCTCCACCGGCTACTGTTCAACCGGCCCTCCATGGGGTCCTGTTCATCCAACCCTCCACGGGGTCCTGTTCATCCAACCCTCCATGGGGTCCTGTTCATCCACCCCCAACCGGCTCGATCGATCGGGGTCCTGTTCATCCAGCGGCAACGGCCTCTACTACCACTGCGTCCTGTTCAGCCAACCCCCCATCGGGAACTGTTCATCCACCCCCAACAACGCTCACTGTTCATCAAGAGGCAGCAGTTCGATCGGCTTGAGTTAGCAGTAGTAGCGAAGGAACCGCTCGATCGGGTTCAGTTACCAACCATCGATCAATCGCTCGGGTTTAGTAACACGTAGCCTGCAGTGCAATCGCTCGGGTTCAGTAGGCGAATGCCTCGCTCGGGTTCAGTAGGCGAACGTGTCGCTCGGGTTCAGTTAGAGCCCAACGCCTCGCACCCACGCGCGTACGTGTACAAGAGAAACGCGCATCGCTCGGCCCCCGACCACCCACCATGACCGGGAACTCCTCGATATTTTCATCGCCCTCGCTTCTACCATGGTTTTTTTCTTTCATGGACGGCCCAAAGAATGTCATGCAGCTGCGTCTCCATCCCGCCCAGGGCGAAAAGCCTATTTTCTGTCATGATTTGTTGTCATAGAAGTAGGAGCCCACCACATCTATGATGATACTGGGTTTTGTCACAATTATCGTCATAGAAGTGTCATAAGCATGACAGAAAAAATTTCGTTCGGCACAAAATGTCATGGATGTGTCTTTTTTTGTAGTGGCTGGCCGCTCCGGCGCCAGGTACTGCGACCAGAAGAGCTTCTCCGTCGTGTTCCCCTCTTGGGCCCAGAAATACTGTGCGCGTCGGCAGCACTCTTCGGAAGATCTGCAAAGGCATCTGGAGAACTCCATAGTCGAGTGAGCAAGGCATATTTCTGACTGCCGAATTTACTCTGCAAAAGAAAGGGCTTACCAACCGCTATCTGCACGGCCTGCTTGATCTCCTCGCAAGCCGCCCAGGACTGGGAGCACGCTTCCTTGGCCTCTTGGAGAGCCTTGGCAAGATCGACCACATGGGCCTTATTTTACTCCTCCAAGGCCTCACAGTTGCCGGCGGCGTCCTTGAGCTCTTGCTCCACCTCAGTCACCCGCTCCTCATATTGGCGGCGGGCGACCTGCTCGGCCTTCAAATCCGTAGCCGCTTTATCAGTGGCCACATGGCTCACCCGTGCCTGCTCCTTGGCTTGGGCGAGGGCGCTCTTCAAAGCCTTGACCTCAGCCGTACTACCTGTAATCATGATCAGGGAAACACACGCGCTTAACACCATGCATTGGCATATAACTTCAGGTGTGTAAACAATTTTTCAAAACATACATTGCGCCTCATCAAACCGCTTGTTGATGCGGATGAGATCCTCATCGGCCAGCTAAAGCTTCCGCTTGAGTTTGGATACTTCGGCGGCCTGGGCGGTCACCGCTAACATTGAAGCATGTTTATCAAAATAGACAAGTACATTATCTCCTGCGAATATTACATGATCCTCTGTTCGGCCTTTTTTTAAAAGCCGAACAGAGTCTCAGGGGCTACTATCTATACACAGGCATACTTTTTGTACAAGCATCTAAGAATATTACATCACATACCTCAAAGCCTGTTAATAGGCCAGTGAAGGCTTCGTTCAGCCCACTTTTTCCGGCCTGAACATTCTCAACCACCGTACCCATCAGGGTATGGTGCTCCTCCACGACGGAAGCACATTGCAGTGCCTCCATCAGAGGGTTCAGCGCCTCCGGATTAGTGGAGGTTGCTGTCAGTGTAGGCACTCCCCCCTCCTTTGTAGGGGGTTTCTCGCTCAATTCCGGAGCCACATGGGTCTCCGGAATGGTGTTCGATTGGGGGCCGGACTGGTCAGGGACCTCGTCGTCAGTCTCCATAGGGGTTGTGCCCCCCATGTTCTAGGCAGCCAAGGCATTACCCTCTGGCGCCGTCTTGGAAGCCTCCCACACATCTCCATGGGCCGGAGAGGCCCTTTGGGACAACACTTCGATGTCGTCCATGGCAGTTGGTGGAGAAGCTCGCCGAGGCGTCTCGCTCTCCACCATCCCCGGCTCCAGCTAGTTCCCTGAAGACGATGATAGTTGGGGGAGATCACGGGCTAGACTGAAGCACAAAATACAATGTGTTAAAACAATAATCATAAAGACTAGATATACGTACAGTATCTTTTGATACTTACGATGCGGCCAGGGGCTTCGACCTGGGGCGCCACTCAGGGATCACTTCGGCATCCGAGCCGAGCCATCCGAGAGGGATATCTTCCCCCTTTTGGATGCCTCTACCTCCGGGTCTACGGAGGCCACCCTCTTCTTCTTCCTCCCCATCGGGGGAGAGTCGCTTTCGGCCTCCTCCTCCTCTTTGTCTTCATCTCTCTCGTGGGAGGAGGGAGCTTTGGTCTCTCCGGACACGACGTCTGAAGTACCTTTACAGCGAAGGCCACCTTTGACCTCCTTGCCCTTCTTCTTGGCCTTCTTCTCCAGTGCCTGGTACGGTGCCTGGACCAGCATCCTCGTTAGCACAGGATCAGCTGGGTTTTCGGGCAGCGGTCCGCTGGACATTTGATCCGCTCTGCCTTCTTTGTCCAGCCCTGATTAAAGGATGGAAGTCTCAGCATACCTCTTTTTGATTTGTGGACTATGTTATGTTCGGAAACTAAACACTTACCGGGGTAGCCGAATGCCGCTGTCGAGGCCGATGTCGTCGGTCGTCTCCGGCCATGACTTCTGGGCCTTGAAGAGCAGCTTCCAGATCTCTTCGTGCATTGTGCCGAAGAATCATTGCAGGGTACGCAGCCCTTCCGGATCAAACTCCCACATGTGGAGAGGTCGGCGCTGGCAGGTAGGGGTCCGGCAGAAAAGCATCGCCTGAATCACGTCAGTGAGACTGGTGTTCTTGTCTATTATATTTTTGATGCGCGTTTGCAGCATCATCACTTCATCAGTCGACCCCCAGTCCAGACCCTTGTTGGTCCACGACGCGAGCCGCATTGGGGGTCCGGATCTAAACTCAGGAGTGGCCACCCAGTTGGTGCCGCGAAGTTCGGTGATGTAGAACCACTCCTGCTGCCATATCTTTACAGTCTCCACAAAGGCCCCTTTGGGCCAAGTAGTGTTGGGAAGCTTGCTCACCATGGCGCCGCCGCAGTCTGTGTGCTGACCGTCGACCACCTTCGGCTTCAAATTGAAGACCTTGACCCATAGGCCGAAGTGTGGGGGAATGCGGAGGAGCGCCTCACACACTACGATGAACGCTGAGATGTGGAGGAAGTAATTTGGGGCTAGATCGTGGAAATCTATCCCATAGTAAAACATGAGGCCGCGGAAAAAGGGGTGGAGTGGGGACCCTAGCCCGCGGAGGAAGTGGGGGATAAATACCACCCTTTCACCGGACTCCGGAGTGGGATGACCTGCTTCTTGGCAGGGATCCTGTGCGCGACATCCGCGGTCAGGTACCCCGCCTCCCGGAGCTCTTTGATGTCCTTCTCCATCACGGAGGAGGCCACCCACTTGCCTTGAGAATCGGATCCGGACATGGCTGGAAATGTTGGTGGCGGTTGGGTAGATCGAAGCTTGGGCTCTAGAGCTTGAGGATGGGAATCCTGAGCAAGGAAGAAGGCGTGGGGTGAAAAGAAGGGATCTTTATCCGCTTATATAGGCCGTGAATATCAAGCGCCCGCTTCACTAGCCTTAAAACTCGCCTATTCCCAAGGGGTCGTGCGAACGGCACGGTTGGATTACCCAAACCTGTATTGATGAGAATCCCGCAAGAAGGGGACACGATCTCTGCTTTGACAAGACGTGTCAAGGGAGGCTGTGCCTCGAAACGCTAAGCGGGAGGCCAAAAAATGGTTCGAAATAATAAAGAGGCCAGACGCAACGTCTTGCCGAAAAAGCTGTCGGTGGACATACCTTATTTTGATTAAGTATTGTGCCCTTATGGTTGAGGGTTGTAACTGTTGTACAAAGCCGGATACAGTTCTCTTGTTCAGAAGACTGCTTTGAAGTATTCAGAGGAGGAACCAGCCTTTCAATGCCGAAGACAATCTGCGTACCAAACACATCATCATCAAAAGACTGGTTCAGGGGCTACAGAGGGAGTTCTGGATTATGGGGTCCTCGGGTGTCCGGACTGTGTAGCATTGGCCGGACTGGTGGGCTGTGAAGATACAAGGCAAAATGCCTTCCCCCGTGTCCGGATGGGACTCTCCTTTGTGTGGATGGCAAGCTTGATGTCTGGATGTGTAGTTTCCTTTCTTTGTAAACCGACTCTGTACAACCCTAGGCCCTTCCGGTGTCTATATAAAGTGGAGGGATTAGTCTGTAGAGGCTATCAGAATTTACATAGGCTAGAGATCTAGGGTTTAGCCATTACGATCTCGAGGTCGATCGACTCTTGTAACCCCTATACTCATCAAAGTCAATCAAGTAGGAAGTAGGGTATTACCTCCATTAAGAGGGCCTGAACCTGGGTAAACATAGTGTCCCCTTGTCTCCGGTTACCTTCGATACTCAGACGCACAGTTCGGGACCCCCTACCCGAGATCAGCCGGTTTTGACACCGACAGCAGCCTAGTGAACCAGCGGGTGATAGGCCATAGAAAAAATGTGGTGATATGACCATAAAAAACAATGTGTTATAGTCCAGTCTGTAGCATGTATAGTACTACTCCTCTTCCTCCTCATCTCTGTTCATCGCCATCATACTTTCCCCATTCCTATGTTTTCAGTATTTGCATGTAATTCGTGAGGTCTGAAATGTAAAGTATGCCGGCATGGTTGCAGATGCTCCGAGTCATGCATGCACTACGACACAGATGCTCTATGTCCCACATGTCGGCGAAAGGGAGCATGTGCAAAATAGCCTAGGAGTCCCATCTGACAACAGCGTCTGTGCTATAGCTAGCTCTTCTCCCTCATTTCTCTCTTCTAATTCTAACCAGCCGACGTACGGTGGGCGGGGTGGGGATTTGTCGATGGTCGGTTTGCTCAACTGCGGCCCCACGTCCTAGTGAAAACGTTACGACTTGAATAAAAATGCCATGCACTAATAAAACATTAAGGCCACGAGGCGATGCAGTGCTGGTTATAGGAGGCAAGAAGAAAGACGCATCGATCGACGATGTCCCCCTCCTCGACTCCAGGCGCCGGCCCACCGAACGACGACTAAGTAGTAGCGGCTTTCGTGGCTAGGTCGACATGCTTCTGAACAATGGCGTCCAAAGATTCCAGCCGATGGAAGAAGGCCAACGTCTTTCTGTCCTCAGTGGCCTTGTAGTGGCTTATGTAGACGATTTCCTCGTAGACGTGGATGTGCAGGTCGACAATTCCTTGCATGGCGAGGCGCTGCGCGGCGAGCGCGGCCTCGAGGTGCACAATCTTTGTCGCGACCTTCGGCACTTGCA
The DNA here is from genome assembly GCF_018294505.1 of Triticum aestivum. Taxonomy (NCBI): domain Eukaryota; kingdom Viridiplantae; phylum Streptophyta; class Magnoliopsida; order Poales; family Poaceae; genus Triticum; species Triticum aestivum. Next base: position 212,112,274 of record NC_057799.1, read on the forward strand.
GGGCCACCAGGGCTTGAAAGAGTTCATCACCATGGAGGCCGATGAGGGAGGCAGGAAATGAGGAGCCTGGGCGCGCGGGCTGGAGCAGTACAGCAAGGTCATCTGCGTGGTGAACTTGTGGATGGAGCGGCCCATCATGTGGTCCACGCCAGAGGTGAAGCCGGTGTCAGCGAGGGCTACAACATCGGCGGTCGCCAGCATCGTCTACAAACGTTGCGCGGTGCGGGGCCGCAGGACAGCGTCTTCGATGATCTAGCACAGCCGACTGCCGCTCGCGTCCATCGCCTCCATAGGTGCTTGTGGCTTTTGGTCACGTGGTCTTGGATTGGAGTGAACAGTGTTGCGCAGAGACTTGGAGTAGATGGATTGGAGTGGTGGGGTGCCTTTATATGAGAATCCAAATTTTGTTGCATTCACATCGTGCTGGCTCTATTCTGCTTCTCCAATTAATTCCCTCTGCATGCTAATTGAAGATGCATCATTGACCGTTCAATGTCTCGGGAACCGCTACCCTCACCCTCCTTAGCATTCAAGCAGTATCAATGTAAATGCGGGTCAAGAAGGGACTAGTGATTTACTACATTGTGCACCGCGACCGTGTGGGGGTGCGACGTGAACGGCATAGGCATGCTGTACTTATTTCACTTTCTCGTTTTGAACTCGTGACACGTAGTAACGCTCAGTTTTGAATATATAAGTTTGGTTGTCGCGCCAATATATACAGCACTCCCTCGATGTAGGTTGGGCCACTAAAGTCAAAATTAGACACAAAACACGATGGTGACGGACCAGTCTACCTCCGTCCTGGTTTATTGCTCCCCGCCGTAATCGGTGCCAAATTTTGACCATAAATTTGACTAACAAAAGGTTCATGCATGTCACCAAAATTTGATCATTGAAAACTATGTTAAAATACAAATCAAATGATATAATTTTTGTTGACATGCACTAGCATTTTGTTGGTTAAATCTTTGGTCAAAATTTAGCACAAATTACAAAAGGGACTAATAAACCAGGACCTAGGTAGTACACCAGGTCGAAGATAGTGATACTACATATAAGAGCAAGGGATCACACATGTCATCTATGACTGGAATAAAAATGACATACACTAATAAACCATTAAGGCCACAAGGCGATGCAATGCTGGTTACAGGAGGCAAGAAGAAAGATGCATCCATCGACGACGTCCACCTCCTCGACTCAGGGCGTCGGCCTACCGAACGGCGGCTAAGTAGCAGCGGCTTTCGTGGCCAGGTCGACGTGCTTCTGAACAATGGCGTCCAAAGATTCGAGCCGTTGGAAGAAGGCCAACGTCTTTCTGTCCTCGCTGGCCTTGTAGTGGCCTATGTAGACGATTTCTTCATAGACATGGATGTGCAGGTCTACAGTTTCTTGTATGGCGAGGCACTGCGCGGCGAGCGCGGCCTCGAGGTGCACATTCTTCGTCGCGACCTCGGGCAGCTGCAGGGCCACCAGTGCTTCAAATAGTTTGTCACCTTGGAGGCGGATGAGGTTGGCAGGCAACAAGGAGCCTGGGCGCACGGGTTGGAGCAGTACGTCAAGGTCGTCCGCACGCTTCTTTACGGCGGTGAACTTGCGGATGGAGTCGACCATCATCAGGCACATGCGAGAGGCGAAGCCAGCGTCGACGAGGGATATGACGCTGGCGGTCGCCAGCACCGTCTAGAAATGCTGCACGGTGCGGGGCCGCAGGCCGGCGTCTTGGAAGATCCGGCGCAGCCGACTGCCACTCGCGTCCATCGACGCCATGGGTGCTTATGGCTTCTGGTCACTTGGTCTTGGTCTTGGATTGGAGTGGGCAGTGTTGCACAGAGACTAGGAGTAGATGGAATGGAGTGGTGGGGCGCCTTTATATGAGAGTGCAAACTGCGTTGCATTCACATCGTGCTGGCTCCATTCTGCTTGTCCAATTACTTACCCCTGCCTCTGCATGCTAATTGAATGTGGAGGCATCATTGACCGTTCAATATTTTGGGAACTGCTACCCTCTGCCTTGTTGGCATTCAAGATGTATCAACGTATATGCATGTCAAAAAGAGACTAGTCAGTAGTAGTATACTCAATATTGTGCACCGCGACCAAGGCGTAGAGGAAAACGAGAGAACTACGTATTTATTTACGGTGTAGATTCACTCATTTTGCTCCGTATGTACTCATTTAGGGTGTAGTCACTTGTTGAAATCTCTAGAAAGGCAAATACTCCCTCTGTTTTAATTTACTCTGCATATTAGAGTTGACTGAGGTCAAATTTTTGCAAAGTTTGACCAAGTTTGTAAAAAATAATATAAAAATTTATCATTAAAAATATATATGATGTGAAAGTACATTGAATAATAAATCTAATTGTATTGATTTGTTATTGCTTATGTTAATTTTTTATAAACTTGGTCAAAGTTTATAAAGCTTGACTTTTACCAAAGCTAATACGAGGACTAAATAAAAACAGAGGGAGTATTTATGAACGGAGGGAATAGTCCCTCCTTTCCGGTTTACAGGGCTATACTTTTAAGAGCAAGTACAATAGTGGGCTAATATCCTACTTAAATGGCAATTTTGTCTCATGCAAGAGCCTGGCTATATGCATGCTCCAAGGCTCCGCACCATGCCCCACCCCTACACAAAAGGCTGCCACGCGAGCGTTCGCAACTGCCATGTTCGGGTTGTGCTTGGATCTTCGCTTCTTCGAGAAGACGAACAATGATGTTACTACTTCTACACGATTCAACTGCTACATGTCCGTCCACCGCGTGCGGGAGGGATAGCTTGTTGTAGTAAGCAAAAGCCTGTCCTCGTCAGCGAGCCACCGCGTGCATGGGCAAGGGAGAGGGCGTGTAGTAGTAAAATCAAGCTTCTCCTCGTTGTACGAGTTGACATGACACATCATAGCACTGGCCCAACATGCTTGCCTCTAAACTTGGCTAAAAGACTCGCAGTGTACAATATATTTGCTGCAGCCTCTAACATGTACCCCACCACAAATTAAAATATATACTCCTGTCTTGACCAGATGAGCATGCAAAATACAGTCACCAGGATGACAGGTACGGCTAGAAGATTATTTTAATCAAAAAATGCTTCAAGACGGCCTGATAGCATGGAGCTGACTCCAACGATTTTAAGCTTAGAGGCACGGTACACGCTATCCTAGACTATGCCACTATACTTCCCCTACACATGAAACTGCCACACGACCGTCCGGGTTGCACTCGGCTCTTCGCCTCTTCAGGAATTCGAACAATGATGGCACTACTGCAGTGGAGTACCACGGTATGCTTCTGGCCATCTGACACCGAATGAACTATTGCATGCCCAACGCGTGCGGGAGGGAGAGCGTGTAGACAAAGCTTATCCTAGTCCTGCGAGCCACCACGCTCATGGGCGAGGGAGAGGGTGTTGTAATCAAACTTCTCCTTGTTTGTCACGACCGGTTTTTCAATTAAATAATTATTGAGAGACCAATCCCTTTTACGGACCAGCGAGGAAGAATTCCTTCTCACTGGTAGACAATATCTTGGTCACAGAATAAAAATACCAGGAGTACTAAATATAATACAAGGTTGAGCAGAGACTGCCCAACAATTTATTACATGCGCGCCGTTAAAACAAAACGGCGGATAGGGTGGCAACTACTAACTCACGATAATAACGGTGGTGGAAATATCACCGCGAAGCGAGTGATATGATTCCAGAAGACTACAGCTCTTCGAGCGTCGGAGTGAGGCTCGAGAAGACTTATTGCGGGTGGCAGAAGCGTATACAATACAAGTGACCAGTATCCGGGATCGCGCAGGACTGACTGGGACTCCTCTAGGCATCGGACGCGCTATCAAACTCTTCATCCAACAGATCGCCTTCGTCAACATCTGGCCAAATCAACACGCCAGGTGAGTACTATGAAAGTACTCGCAAGACAGTTCGGACATAAGATATAACAAATGTAAACATGAAGCATATGAACAAGTTAACTGGTGCGATTAGACATAACGGTAATAAATACTGGGTGCCAAGTGAGGGTCTGAATGACGCCTCGAGCGGAAACTGCATAATAGTAACACTGGTGCCAAACGAGTGTCTGAAAGACTCCTCGAGCGGAAAATGCGGAATATTAATGCGGGTGCCAAACGAGTGTCTGAAAGACTCCTCGAGCGGAAAATGCGGAACAATAATGCCACAGTCGGGCGTCGGGGCGACACCACATAAAGGGCTTATAACAGAAAATAATAGACAGTGCATGCCGCAGTCGGACGTCTGAGCGACATCACATAAAGGGCTTATATTTAAAGTAAGAAACAAGTACACGCCACAGTCGGACGTCTGCGCGACGTCACATAAAGGGCTTATATCACAACTCATTAATACAATAGTTTGGGAACATAAATTATCACAGGCATGAGACAAAAATAAAGTTAGTCCATCCACAGGAATAACAATAAATCTGGATTTACCACTTGAGCTTGTTCACCGGGGCAAGTTTTGTCACACAGATAGATATGGATATAATTCTTACACTGCTTGATCATGGGTACGATGATTTGGAAAGAATTGACTCTGCAGAGTTTGTACTTAACCACAGCCAACGGATTTCAGTAGTCACGGGGACTAGTTCCGTCTACAGTGTTTTGGAAGAAACACGTCTAACCAGTACACACCCAATTCAACCATCCGAAGTCAGGGATCACCCTCGGCAACTTTCAAGAAAAACCTTGAGACGGGGAGGCTACAACCTCGCGTAGCATGGGATCAAATTTCTATACGCGCGCTTTAAGGGGGTGCCCCCCTCTCGGTCCCAACCGGAAACACCCATGCCCCCTGACCGAATGATTGGCTTTAATCCTGGGCCAAGGTACCATCATCCCGGCCTCTCTGTTTGGTGTGTACACGGAAAGAGGTTACCAACTTACTAAACCGCATCCTGGCAATGAGACATGTGGTAGCACGGAAAGGGGAAAGAACGGTAACGCGGCTCCAACCACGTTAACGTCGGAGAAAGTCGGATGTCGCAAGGCTGGCATGCTACAACGGTACCACCTTGCTGCCATTCATGTCACCACATGATTTGGCCATCTCTCATCAGAGATCATCGCAACTTTGGAACATGCGGAAAAAGATTGATAACGTGGCTCCAACCACGTTAACGTCGAAGAGAGTCGGATGACGCAAGGCTGGCATGCTACGATAGTACCACCTTGCTGCCCTTCATGTCACCACATGATTAGGCCACCTCTCATCAGAGGTCATCGCAACTTTGGAACAACCGGGTCGTTGCCTTACAAGCAACGAGGTATTTACCGACACTCATATGCCACGCACAAACTCTCACGTGAACATGTAAAACATCTGTCATATCAAATGTTCAAAACA